>NC_064616.1:716400903-716703933 GCF_023898315.1 Schistocerca nitens
GATGTGATTGACATGTGTAATCACACTTCCATACTTATCAAGAGGTCCGAAACGAATAATATGGTCTGCTGCCATCCTGCATTAACGTCGTACATTCCAGCAGGTATTTATCCCATAGGCTAGGGGTGATGCGGTTCTACATCTACATCTACATCTACATTTATACTCCGCAAGCCACCCAACGGTGTGTGGCGGAGGGCACTTTACGTGCCACTGTCATTACCTCCCTTTTCTGTTCCAGTCGCGTATGGTTCGCGGGAAGAACGACTGTCTGAAAGCCTCCGTGCGCGCTCGAATCTCTATACTCCAGTTATTTTATTTACATAATAACATATTCTTTACAGTTAAAAAATGCTGTATATTGTTCTATTATGTATGGTAAGTCATTTCAGTTACCAGTCAAAGAAGGTTTTCCTTTATTAATCACAGCAATTGAGTAATGAATTTATGAGTATGGGATATTTAATTGTGTAATGTAACCAATGAAACAAGGTGCATGAACAAAATTTATTTGATGATATTTAACATAAATTGCTAGATATATTGGCTGTACTTTCTACACATTTATTGCACTTGCTTGAGTAATGATCATGTGCTCCAATATTTTTGGCCTTTTCTAGTTATCTCTCTCTAGAGAGAGTGAGTTCTGACATAACATTTAAAAAATCCTGACACCCTGTTCATATGGTCTTACATCAGTTTAATATTGGTTGGATCCTTTAGAACACAGTCACAACTGACAAAAGTGGATGCTAAGATATTTTGTGTTGCTGTACTCCATAGCATGAACAATATATGAAAGCAGTTTTCAAAAACTGCAGATTTAGTTCTCTCTTCTAAACATGTGTACTACTTACTTCAGTATAATGGTACTCAAAAGTCAGGTGGCAGTTTCAGGATGAGATGGCTTGGGCCCTGTGCACTGAAGTACACAGAGCATCATAGTAAAATGTGGAATTATGAGCTGTAGATAATGCAAATAAATATCTAACTCCCTTCTTTTGAAAAATAAAATAAAATAAAAATAAACATTCTTGAAGAAGCTGAATTAAAATTTCAGCAGTCTAAACATTATCCAGCATATTATAGTGGTTGTAATTAGTGACTGGTTACATTCAAGACCCTGGTTCAATTCAAATTCCCAGGCAATATTTATAATCGGTTCTGTAACATATCTGTGTACCGCAACGTTAATCACAAAGTTAACTTCGCTTATCGTTAATCCGTTGCTAAAAAGGTAATGCCGTTCAACGTTAAAACTTTACTTTACTGTAGATCTAGCGCAAGTGACAGTTAATCATTCACTCGTAATAGTAAAATTCATGTTGATGGTTTTAGTGAAACGAGCAAGTGGACTAAAAGTTTTACCGTTGTTTAGGTAAAAATGTTTTGATTTGGGAAGTTCAGGTAGGACATAGAAGATGAATGTAAACATATTTAACCAATTAGTTTTATTATCACATAATTATCAATGTTATGTTTATCTAATGCGTTAAATGACAAATTGTAGCAAACAAATGTTTCTTAACATCACTGGGTAAAATGGCCCTTTGTAGAAACGTCCACTGTGATACCAGCACTACATACTAAACATAGCGTTCACATCTCATGCTCAAAGTGATGCCCATTGGCTTGCATACATAGGGTCACTCTGCGGATGAAGGATGCCCTACTTCGTGCTACTGTTTCCTCTTTGATGGTTGTACAAGCATCAATAATGCGTTGCTTCATGTCCTCTGGTGTTGTTGGTTCATGTTGGTAAACAGAATTCTTCACTGCTCCCCAAAGAAAATAATCCAGCGGTGTAAGGTCCGGAGATCGGGCAGGCCACCTAACTGGGCCACCTCGTCCAATCCACCTACCAGGGAACTTACGGTTCAGAAGCCGTCGTGCTCGTAAGGCGTTATGTGCAGGGCATCCGTCATGCTGATACCACATGGCCATTCTACGGTTCAGAGGTACGGTGTCCAAGAGAACAGGAAGATTGTGTCGTATAAATCTGGAGTATTGTCTGCCATTTATAAAGAAAGGTCCGATGATGGTATCTCCAATAATCCCACACCAAACATTAACCTTCCACGGACGTTGATGCTCTACCTGACGGAGCCATTTTGGATTGTCTGCGGACCAATAATGCATATTCCTCATATTGACAATTCCTTTGTTGGAGAATGATGCCTCGTCGGTAAAGAGAACATCTGCAAAAAAATTTGGATTAGTCAGAAGTTTTTGCTGAGCCCACCGACAAAATGTTACCCTATTGCGGAAGTCATTTCCATGAAGATCCTGGTATAAATGAACATGCTAAGGATGAAATTTATGACGTTTAAGAATACGCTGTGCACTTGATTTCGACACACCAACTTCACGTTCAATTTGACGTGTGCTGTGCTGTGCTGTGCTGAGAAGATTCACAGCTATGGTAGCGAGCACAGCAACTTCAGCACGTTCATCTGTGCGTGTTCTAGGACGATGTCGAGGTCTTGGATTTAAGCTTCCCGTTTCACGTAGACGAGATGTGAGACGACCAAATATCCGGCGCGAAGGCGATGGCTTGTCAGGGGATCGTCTTCTGTAGAGTCGTTCTGCCTGAACAGCATTTCGTCCACCTACAACAGGGTACAGTACAGGTATGTAGAGTAGGGTAGAAAACAGGGATATTAACTTAATAATCATAATGTTCGCTAACAGTACTATCAACAAACAAGAAATCTCATAAAGTATTTCCCGTCAACGTACATTCTCCATAGATCAGCAGCATTTCTACCATGTCTTCATGTGTGTACATTATACTGTACAGTATAAGTTCCACAACACAACGTTTATTCACAATGTGTACTACCTCCGTGCCGTCACTAGATTACTCTGATGCACGACTACTGGCAAGCGGTGTACTGCACGCCAAAGCAACAACAAATGGTATGCTCGGAGGGTGGTTGAGTACAGGAGTTTGCATGGATCGCAAATCATAAACAAGGCGAAGTGGTAACTGTGGCAGTAGTGGGAACTACGTTGGACACTTGACTAGGTAGAGCCAGGTCCTACGCGACAGGCACAATGGGTTATATAACGCATTAGATAAACCTTATTTTGGGTGTGCAGGATAAATAAGACAACCTGACGGGTGTACACCGATCGGTACTGGTTCATATTGTGTACGTAGATACGTAAAACGTGCAAGAGGGAAACCATTATGTGCTTATGAGAGTTGATGGCAGCAGACCGTATTATTCGTTTCGTACCTCTTGATAAGTATGAAGGTGTGATTACACATGTCAATCACATGGCGATTACGGGCAGCATGGGGTTTACGCCTGAGCCTCAGGACGTGCGCTAGCAGCGCATGTTGGGTGTTTCAAGAGTCAATTTCGCGTCTCAATATATCGGGATGTAATGGGAATATTGCGATGCAATCAACGCCATTGTGTATGTGCTTTGTCATGCTATGGATTGCTGAAGAAAAAATATAGGAGGTCCATTAAAAAAAACATAAGTTTGTGTTAAAAAACACATATGCTTTCGTATGTACATTCATGGGCCCCAGCCCTACATTGATACCGGTGAAAGTCGTTTTCCAATAGCTGTTATTGTTCCAAAGATATTATGGGTGGACAAGATATGGAACACAGAACAGCTGTGGTAACTTCGATATATGGTAGTTTATCTTGACATAGTCTCTCCCAGTTTTGATTGTTTGATGAGGATTATGTACGTGTTTTTCTGCTTGGGTAAAACTTCTGAAGTGAAGGTGGGAATAAATGAACGCGATGTGTTGAAAATGTATAGCGAACTTCTGAACAATTCATTCTGAAATGCCTATGGGGACTGAAGCGACGAATGAAAATTTGTACTAAGGGTGGGATTCGAACCTGCTCTCTAGGCAGATGCGCTAACCACTATGGCATCCTGGCTCAGTGGATTTGTTCAACTGCACGGACTATCCTAGTACGCCTCCCTCCTCAATCCAAATACACATTCATGCCTCAGCCCCCATGGTATTCCCCCCAAACTCAAGCAGCACTTCAAAGACTCTTCAACTATAATAGAACAACACCTCAGCATCGAACGAAACAGGGGATCCTGCCTGAAACACCGGCATAGCTGCTTTAATCAAATGAAACTATAATGTTTCAGAGAATTTTCAAGTCCCAAACTTCTATGATTTACCATCAGGGTAGCCGAGAGCGCTAATGTGCTGCCTACTGGACTCAGGTAGGCGCCGCAGTCCCGGATTGAATCCACCTGGCGGATTAACGACGAGGGCCGGTATGCTGTCCAGCCTGGATATGGTTTTTAGGAGGTTTTCCACATCCCACTAGGTGAATACTGGGTTGTTCCCCGCGGTCCACCTTAGTTACACGGCTCACAGACATTTTAAACAAGTTCGTACTATTCTATGGTTTACATTAGGTGCAGACAGCTGGAGTACACTTTTTCCGTCTGGAGGAGGGGGGGGGGGGGTGTTTCTTGGTGGTAGCAGGAAGGGCATCCGGCAACCCTCTGCAACTAACTCTGCCAAATGAATAGTAACAAGGCCGACCCCACATTGCAGCGGGAATAAGGCCTCCAGAAAATGATGATGATGATGATATGTAAGCCGGCCGCGGTGGTCTAGCGGTTCTAGGCGCTCAGTCCGGAACCGCGCGACTACTACGGTCGCAGGTTCGAATCCTGCCTCGGGCATGGATGTGTGTGATGTCCTTAGGTTAGTTAGGTTTAAGTAGTTCTAAGTTCTAGGGGACTGATGACCACAGATGTTAAGTCCCATAGTGCTCAGAGCCATTTGAACCATTTGATGATATGTATGTTAGAGACTTGAAAAGGTCTCTGAAACCATATAGCTCCATTTTATTATGAACTACTTAAAATGTATTGTAAACCGTCGAAAATGTAATGTTAACTGCAGAAAATTTATCGTTAACTGTCGGAAATGTATTCACATTCTTCTTGATAAAAACATAGATAATAGCTGACAAACCTCCACATGGCTCCGAAACACCGAACGGATAGCTTTGCAATCTATTGCGAGCCTACAGTATCAGGGATTGACGTTTAAACTCGGAAGCATATTCTTACAGTATGAAAGATGTAGCCATCATGTAAGCCTAGTATTCACCTAGTCAGATGTAGGAAACAACCAATAACCACATATAGACTGCTCGCCACACCGGTCCTCGACGTCATCAGCCGGACGGATTCGATCAGGGCCGTAGAGCATTCCAGAATCGCAGAAGCTGCATACTAACGCCCGCTGCTCTCCCGCGGGTCTGAGTTAAAGACTTAGCTACGTGCTATTATTCTGGGAAACCCACGCAAGTCGCCCAACAGAAGCATACGTTCTTTGAATATATATAGTATGTTATCATGTGACTCAAAGATATCTTCTGTGTTCTAGAAAGAGGGAATGCTTCTGCCTCCACGTATAATAGAAAATTCTAAACTGCGACTATGTAGTCAGTTGTGTACGGGGCGCCAGCATAAAAGTCGAGCGTCGAACAGGCAAGGCGTGCGATAGCAACATATTTCGTCATGGCTGCGAGACGCATGTAGTGTATCATGAGAGGTCGAGCAGATAAAGTGGTTTGAGCGTGCTGCCATACCACGTGTCTACGTGAGTACCTTGACTCAGGAAAAGCCGCCTCCCCACTCAACGGCCCTCGGTAAGAATGCATTGGCGTGATTCATCACTGCAAATCACTCGTATCCACTCCAGTGGCGTCGCTCTTTACGCCTTATCAAGCGTCGCTTAGCATTAGCTGCAGCTGCTCACCATTGTACCGCATTCTTTTTCACTCCATACTTGCAGTTATTGTGATAGCAGTGATGCTGGGTAGCTCTTTGGAACTTGTGACTGATTCCTCCGGCTGTTTTCATGTAATTTTTTAGAACTACCATACGCCGTGTCCAATGGTCGATGTCCATTAGTGTATGAAAAATGGTTCAAATGGCTCTGAGCACTACGGGACTCAACTTCTGAGGTCATCAGTCCCCTAGAATTAGAACTACTTAAACCTAACTAGCCTAAGGACGTCACACACTTCCATGCCCGAGGCAGGATTCGAACCTGCGACGGTAGCGGTCGCGCGGTTCCGGACTGCAGCGCCTAGAACCGCACGGCCACCCCGGCCGGCGTTAATGTATGAGGTCCGACTGTTTTTAGCTTAGCTGTGGTTGCTCCTTCGCGTCTCCACTTCACAATCACAACACCAATATTCGACTCACGCAGCTTTAGAGTGGTGGAAATGACCATGATGGATTTGTTACTTAGCTGACGTCAAATGACCAGGCCACATTGGAAGTTAGTGAGCTCTCCAGATCTACCCATTCTCTTGTCATTGGTTCTCAGCTGACAACACAATACCCCCCCCCCCCCCCCGCCACCTTATAAACTAGCTGGTCCGCCTCTCGTGACATCTAATGGTCAATTCCGAATTACATAGAGGTTTCCCGATACCTTTGATCAGAAAATGTATAAGTACAGATTTCAGGTGACTTTATTTAAGAATAAAACCCACAACGTAGGACGACTTGCGATTAAAAGTTTTAGCTCTTCTATCATTTTCGTCTACTGTTCTGAGCTCATTGGTTGAATTTGTGGCGCAGTCAGCTGTTGTCCGCACCTGGTGGTGCAGTGGCCGGCGTTGCTGCCTCTGGATCACGAAGTCCTGGGTTCGATTCCCAGCTGGATGGGGATTTTCTCTGCCTTGGTGTTTGTGTTGTCCGCATCATTCCATCACCATCATTCGTGACAGTGCTTAGATTTGATTGTGTAAAAAAATTGGGCTGGTAAAAATTGGGCGCTGATGACCGTGCAGTTGAGCGCCCAACAAAACAATAACAGTCAGCTGTTGAGCATGGCACTACAGGAATCTCTTGTTGGTAGACCAGACACGATTATGAAGTTCGTCTAAATAATCATTTTGAAGCATAAAATCATATATCAAGCTCCGTCTTTAGGCCACAAGTGGCCCTTCCGGGACCGTCCGGCCGCCGTGTCATCTTCCGAGGAGGATGCGGATAAGGAGGGGCGTGTGGTCAGCACACCGCACTCCCGACCGTTAGGACGGTATTCTTTGACCGAAGCCGCTACTAATCGGTCGAGTAGCTCCTCAATTGGCATCACGAGGCTGAGTGCACCCCGAAAAATGGCAACAGCACATGGCGGCAGGATGGTGACCCATCCAAGCGCCGGCCACGCCCGACAGCGCTTAACTTCGGTGATCTCACGGGAACCGGTGTAGCCACTGCGGCAAGGCCGTTGCCTTAAAATCATATATGAAATCTATAAAATATTGGTGCATGAAACGTTGTTTTGGCAGAAAGATTTAAATAGTTCTGTTAATCATAAATCTGTACTTCTAACTGTAACATGTGGAAAAAACACAAGGAACGAGGCCTAACCATTGCAAAACTCACTTCAGAATGCTAGTGAGCAAACGTCTTCTGTAGCAGTTGACTGGAAGCAATCGTCCTAAACGTTCCGTGTAAGAATTATGGAGAACATAACTGATGAATGAACCTTGTGGCTGAACATCGTACACTGTACTTTTACCCTTTGTCAGTCGTACAGGATTATTTTAGAATTTGTTTTCACACTTCTCAATAGGGCATTACGCTAAACACATTAACGTTATATTAAGAATAAGTTGTAGAATCTATTTACACTGTTGACACCTGTTGCGCGAACTATACAAAACTGGAAATTTCATAAGGTTAAAGAAACATGTTATATACTGTTATCTGCGAACTCAGTAAACTTTGAGAACCGTATTACATGACTGATAGCACGATTGATTTCACAGGGCGACTGTAATCTATATCACTGAGAAAGTATTTACCACAACCAGTCAGAGTACCGGTTTACAAATTTGATTGACGCTGCCTCTGGTGCGGAACGACTCGGAGTCAATTCCCGGCACCTCCTCAGACTTTTTCTTAGGTGGGGAGGTCTGTTACGGAGAACACTTAGCCCTTGTAAGGCCAAATGAGGTGCTGCTTGAATAAAGAAGCAAGGGAATCATCAGGAATTATCTGCTGGCTGGAGGGATTAGCGACATGCTGACCACATGTCCCAAGACCATAGATCGTTCACCGTACTGCCTTGTAGGTACCAGTCGGCCAGTTGGAGCATGTCTAACGCGTGAGTGGTGTTTCCTTTACCAAGGACTAGGTTTGAGTATTTTCACATTCGACCTACAGATGTGTGACTTGTACATTGAATTATATAATGAAAATAAGAGGTATTATGTTAGGTATATTCTTGTTATTATGGGAACGACACCAGTATCCTACTGCATAGCACACACAACTTAGACGTATGATACATGTAAAGTTAGCAGCAACAACAAACAATAACTTCAGCTTAGACTGATATGTTGCGTTATCGTCATGCATTTTATTCGTTTATAGATAATTTTCGCTTATGTGGTGTGTGATCCACATGACATCCATTAGCGCTACAGATTTACAATCGTAAATAAAAACGAAATACACATTGCACTGTGAACAGAGTATGTCAAATACCAATATTTCACAGCCTTTATAAAATTTTTTACTTTGTTCTATTTTTCTCGTTTCATGCGAAGCCCAGGACTGTATCTGTTGAATTCTAATAGATTAAATCTGTCGTGTGTTATACATCAAGAAAAATTTATTCGTTTCCTCTATTTTCAAAAAATTTATGAAAGATCATGGTGCCCTAAATACCAAGAGATTTCTACTTGCGGATAAAATACGTTATTTACGGTTTAGGAGATGAAGCGCTCCATCAACTGCTAGAGAAGAGGATGAGGATGGCGCCAGCAGCTTCCCTGGCTTCTGCCTGGTGGACGCCAAGAAGGCGGCACGCTATCAGCCCTCAGAGCGCTCTGTAAATTATACATTTAGTGCCGCAAGCGCTGCAGCCAATTTTGTCTGCTGCCTGAACGCTGTTGTAAAATATGGCCGTTTCCTCTTTCTTTACAGTCGCAGCGTTGGGCAAGTTCGATTCTCAAGTTATTCTGGAACTGGGACCAACCACTCTAACAGTGTCATTTCGAGCAATGCAATTGGGAAAGATTGATGAACCAATGCAGCTCTTTAAGTTAGCAATTCGATCTATGAAATAGGGTGAACCTTACGTAATTTTCGTGCCACCAATGACTGTAATTGTAGCGTAATCCTACAATATTTTTTGACTCAGAAATATATTTATTTATCACATCCACTATAAATCTTACACAACTCTGTGATTATAGTGTAATTTGTGGATAACTGTAGAATACAACCAGGGTTACTTTTATACGTTGGAATATTTAATTTTCAAGTTGGTAGCTAGCCTTCAGTCCTTAGTAGGCTCGTCACCAGATATTTACAGTTAGAGAAATGTTACCACAAATAAAGTGTAGATTATAGCGAATGTTGAAGTGTAGCCGTAGAGACGATAATATGTATGAAGAATCACGCTCTTTTCGGTGAATGTTGATCCCTGCTGGTGTATAGTGGAGCATTTCTTAAAAAATTCACACTAATGACTGTGTACGTTCTTTTGCTATCAGTAATATGCAACAGCATTTCACTGCATGATTAGTACTCGCAATTTACTTGACTATCTTGGTGATATTGTACAACTACTTGTCCTTTGGAGCACCATACACTTTTAATGAAATGGAAATGCCATGTGGTTATGGCCCCCCGTCGGGTAGACCGTACACCTGGTGCAAGTCTTTCGAGTTGACGCCACTTCGGCGACTTGCGTGTTGATGGGGATGAAATGATGATGATAAGGACAGCACAACACCCAGTCCCTGAGTGGAGAAAATCTCCGACCCAGCCGGGAAGCGAACCCGGGCCGTTAGGTATGACATTCCGTCGCGCTGACCACTCAGCTACCAGGGGCGGACACTTTTAATGAGTTTGCAGCTCTCTAAAAGTTAAACACATCTCAGACATTCATTAATAGAGGCTGCATGGTCTCTGTAACACGCAGAGCTTCACTTAGGAGTTGCATCAGATAAAGCTATGAACCCATTCCATATAATTCCAATACCTATAACTGACTTCTTTAATTTTGAAGATACTACCGAAGCATTGTTGTCACTACAGTATGATCAATGTGTCCCACACATATCCATCAGATATAGCTACCAAAAATTCTTACTCTGAAACGGAAGAATAGGAAAATGTGAGTGTATTCAAAAGAGGGAAGACCGTGGCAAATTTATGCAAAGCCGAACTTCATCTGAAAGACCAACCATATTTATCAGCTGCGAAACAGAAAGATTTGTTAACGGTGTTGCCATTTCTTTCTCAGCAGTACAGGAAATTTGCGATATCTTTCCCAAAGCGTTTATTAACGATTATTTCAACAGTTGCAGTATTTATACTAGGCGACTAGTTTCTAACCTTACTGGTACAGTTTCAAGTCTGGTCTACTGAGGCTACAAAAAGCAGAACGTAGTTGTCGGTGAGCGGTGAATGTCGAAGTGGTATTACAAGAAAAAGTTCAAACGCAACAGAAATTAATTACTTGAATACAAACATACCTGTACTGACAGTTCCTGATATTAATAATATGCAATCAAAATGGGAACACATGCTGCATAAATATTTGTAGAATGAATGCCACAATCCACACATACCTCTTACTAGGCCAAAATCAAACTGATGATGTTTGGTTTGTGGGGCGCTCAACTGCTCGGTCATCAGCGCCCGTACGAAGTACCAATTTCTGCACAGTCCAATTTTTACACAATCCAATCTAGCCACTGTCACGAATGATGATGATGATCATGAAATGATGAGGACAACACAAACACCCAGTCCCAGGGCAGAGAAAATCACCAACCCGGCTGGGAATCGAACCCAGGACCCCGGGATCCAGAGGCAGCAATGCTAGCCACTAGGCCACGAGAATCAAACTGAAGACCAACATCACTCGCGACCTGGAGCATTGTCTCAGCATATAATGGCCCCAGTACGTTCACATCTATACGGACGGTTCTAAACCTGAGGCGGGTATGGGATACGTCTTCTTTTGCCCTTCCAGTGGCGCCTACCAAATGTTTGCGCTTCCACCTGAATCTTCCGTCTACAAGGAGGAGCTGCTGGTCATCAGAGATGTTATTCATTTCGGTACCCGGACATTCAAGTTCGTCCTCATACTTACGAACTCTCAAAGTGTGCTGCAGAAATTGTAACATTCCACGGTTGATAAACAGAACAGGTATGTTGTGGACGTCTTTGCGGCTATAAGACACGCGCAGACCTCGGGCATTGCTGTTCAATTGCTTTGTACTAAAGGACATCATGGCATTCTTCATAATCAAACTGTTGACCGTCTTGCCAAGAGGAGTAGTACAGAAGGCCAGTTATGCCCAACGCTCATCTTTTATACGGTTCTCACATCGGCGATACGGAAGGATGCTTATCACGTTTGGAACTGTGAATGGCATGTCTCTCAGCACTCTAAGAGCGGCCACCTGGTGGCCATATAACAGAACATCTCTTCTCGCCCATGGCTCGCCTCGGTGCAACTTCGCAGTCGTCATGTGACTTCTGTAATTAGTATGGGGCTGGAACACGGGTGTAACCCCGCGCACCTATATCGGTTGAAGATTATCACGTCTGGACACTGCAATAAGGACACAACGGCAGTAGCGGATCTTAACCACGTCATATTGGCATATTCCAGGTACACGACTGCACAATCATACTTGTATAAATAATTGGTTAGCGAGGGGTTATCCCCTCCCCACCAGTGTTCCTGTTTTACTCCATCGTTTTGATAAATATTAATTTGCTCACAGACTATTTGAAAGTCACCTAAAATCAAATTTAATGTATGAGTTGCTGCGGTCTTCATTTACACGTGGCATCCGCCTGGTTCAAAATCGGGTGCGTAATTTTATGTTTTAATTTGGATTCAGACCTCCATTTCTACACTGAATTTTCATTATTGTTCTCCTGTGCATTTTATGTCACTGTTCTGCTGGCACTACTGTACACACCGTTGGTTATGTTGTGTTTGTAATTTTCGGTTTTTCTTTTATTTTAAGTACGTCTGTCTGTAGCTACACTTCTCACAATATTATATGGCGTTATTTGCAGTTTTGTTCTTCAGCTATCGTTGCACTAATTGTATGATGTACGGTGTCTGCCATTTCATATTTTGTCTTTTACTATAAGAGCATATGCATGTTTGTCATAATGTTGCTATATGGTGCTATTTTTAATTCTGCTCCAATGTAATTGTCATCGCTGACGCCGTATGTCTGGTGTTTGTCTAGTTGCGCTTTTATTTTACTTTAAGAGTGTGTTTGTATGCTACCTTCAAAATTTTGTGTTGTTCTGGTTTTCTGCGATTATGTTTCTTTGGCACTTCATAGCCATTGTTGGCTGTATGATCCTTGTAAGCCAAATCCAAAACAAAGAAATTTAAAAAAATCAAAGTGGAGGTCAACATAGCCAACAGCACCAGGAAACTTTCGATGGCGCTAGCGTCGCATCTCACGTACAAGCGCACGTCCGCAGCCAATGAGAGTGTCCCGTTTTAAACGTGGATGCATTTAAGCACCTTTATTAAACCTAACCTCGGTACAGTGAATGACAACAACAAAAGTACAAGTATGACACAAATACAAATACTAGTGTCGCGTGTACCCCTTACATATTTAAATACTGTATAAGACAAGCATTCTGTATTTAAGTGTGCGTCCATAGCCAATGAACGCATCGAATAAAATATGGGGCATCGTGACGTCTTTATTAACCAGACAGATTTGTTGCTCCATTACAAATTTTGCGTTACACATATAGATGGTTTCTTCCAAAAGTCTACATACATCTATGGTTTACATATATAAAACACTTAAAAACAGTACATATCGTTCGTTTAGCCAGTAAGTTTTGTAAGAAACAGTTACAAAGTCCTACTAAAACAGCGTCTCATGGCACAGAATCATTACGATATTTTGTCATGCGTGACCATCTAGAAATCATCGTGTACTGGACTCAAAGTGCGTATCCGCTGATGCGAGTCCTATTGTCATAAATCACAGAGGATGAATGATGAAATACGGATAATCAAGCTCAAAAGTTCAAACTATGTGTGAATTCCTTATGGACCAAACTTAAGCTAACTTATGCTAAGAACAACACTCACACCCATACCCGACGGAGGACTAGAACCTCCGGCGGGACGGGCCGCGCAATCCGTGACTTGACGCCTCAAACCGCACGGCCACTCCGCATGGCGATAATCAAGCATTTTACATAATTCCAAACAATCTTGCGTTACTAGTCATGCATGCTGTCTGAACAACCTTCTTCACATTGTGCCCCTATGATTACGGTACCTGTCTGATACAAACTTCATTATCTGACATAATTTACTAACTAGACATACTAATACAATTACAGATGCACTTAACTGCTCTCCTATGAAAAATTGTTTAAAATTCAAACATCGTAATCTAACATATTTGCAGGCTTGACATGCATATCTCATTACGGATTACACTCAAGTGATATGATATCCACTACAAAGCGCTCTAGAACAAAACATTGTGCTCTGCGTCAAACAGTGCACAGTATTTCTGTTTATTCGCTGTGGGATCATCATACACTACTTTGGGCATCTAATGCAGTATTTAAAAATTGAAAATGTCATTATGTGTAGCCTTCACTAGGAAGCTTACATACCCTCAATTAAAAACGAAACAAAACAAGATTTTAATAAAGGCTCTGCCATGCTACGTATTTTAATTTGATGCATCAGTTAGCGCACTTGAACATGAAATGGGGTGCACGCGACGCAAGTATTTGTATTTGTGTAATATTTACAGATTTTTTGTTGTCATGCACTGTATTGATGTCAGCTTTAACGACGGTGCTTAGACGCATCCACATTTAAAACGCGGCAAACCCATTAGCTGCGGACGTGCGCTTGTTTATGAGACTCGACTCTAGCGGCATCGAAAGTTTGCTGGTGCTTTTGATTATGTTGACCTCCAGATTGATTTTGACTTGGCATATGCGGATTGTGACATTCATTCTGCAAATATTTATAAAGCCACAATAACGAACAACGGGGGAACCAAGGGTAGCATCAGACACAAAAGCCAGCGACTGGCGATGGGTAAATTTGGAGGTATCGTTAACTTACCCACAAACACATATTTATTGTGAGCGTTCACAGCAGAAAGAAATTCTGTTTCCTTATAAGAAATGAGTGAATACATATTGTCAATAATGGTACATACCAGCTGCAATTCATTTAAAAAGTTATTTCGGTAGAAAAACCTGACTATTTGCTGCTTGGACTGTGAACGGTAAAATCAATTATTTCTTTCCGCCTAGTGCTCTATTTAAAAAAAATAAAAAAGAAGCTGCAAAAGTCGCAATCAGGCCGTTGCGCGAGACAATTTAAGCGGCTCGCCACGTACAGTGACTATTAGTTCTCATGACGTAGATGATGGAGCACGAGACTGCTCAGCCTTTGGCTCGGGCTCGATCCATACTATTGTCCCATGTTCAGTTTTTACCTCGTGTTCTTATTTGCTTATTCGGTTTTCGTGAAACCGAATGGAGAACACGGCTGTCAACAGTGTCTCTTGGGGGGGGGGTTTAAATTTGCGCCCCCAGCAGACTGATTGGCTAACTTCAATGCTAATTAACTCGGAAAAGGTTCAACGTATCAGATTTTTTTGAGAGTTAATTCTCAGAAAGCTTAACCTGCAACATTCTTAAAAGCTTTTCGGACTGCTTCTAACCACCCTCTACATTCCAACACAGTTGTCGTGCCTTCAGTGCTAATGACGTACAGGGTGGTTATACTTAAAAGTTTCGCTACTTGAGAGGGTCGTTGTACAATGAAACTTTGTCGAAAAATTTGTAATGGCATGTGGAAGAGAAGCAGTGACCAAACCATTCCTAGAAATACATTTGAATTTACTTACGAGAGGATAACGTTAGTTGATTGCGTACCATGTGAACGTTCCAGGTTGTAAACGTTACTAAATGTGACAACCACCTACATACAGGACAGCCTGGAACCGTACTAGAGATTGCTCTACTGTTGCCTGAAACAACGGTGGACCAGGAATGTGACACCGCTCGCGCACAGCTTGAAGATCGCACATTGCGCACCGCATTCCCTGCCATGGCAATACTAACTTCCTGAGCAATTTGGGGCGCAATTGGCCGTCATCCTCTCCCAGGAGCAATTCACTAATCGCCAATTAATTCGGACTTCCGAATTCTTTTCTTCAACCCCAGTGCTGAAAGAGGAGCTCTTCGTATTCACTTAAAGCGTTGATAATAGCGAAGAGCAGCAGCGCTATTGCTGTTGTTTTATTGAAAACAACTTTACGAATAAAGCTCTGCTCACCTTGTCCACACCCATGTTTTGTCTGCAACTGTTATGCAAATTGATGTTTGTGTTTCAACCCTACGTCACCCTTCCAGTACCGACTCCTAATGGTAAGTCATGACACTTAAACTGACTAACAAAGCAAATCGTGTAGCAGACATTGAGAACGTCATAGTTTTCCGTCTAAACTGGCTCAAGTTGTTAAATCTTAATTACAACCACCCTGTATATTGATAAACTAGTATACCCTGTGTGTAAGTAGTACGGTACTGGGGTCGTCACGCCACTTTTGATATCATATTGATTTGAAAATTAAATAAGTCACCTCCATTCAAAAGAAGAGATACCATCTTCATATATAAATACAGAAATGTCTGCGATAGGAACTTAACGCAGGTGGCGCTGCAGTGCTCTGCACCGTATCGTGCGCAGCACTTAAGCACTGCCTGTGGAACGTCCCTACTACACACCGATGTGCGCACTATTATGGCACACCCAGCAGTAAAAGGGTCCAAACTATATCTTTCCTTTATAAGCATATCCTTTTGTAACATGGCCCATCCATGAGATCCATATACTTCTGTATAAGCATATGTTATAATGTCTAGAGTCGTATTAACGTGGCAGTTGAGTTTCACAGTCTGCTGTGTCTTAGGGTAGTACTGACAATTCCCAGCTACAAAGGTGTTTTTATGTTTGGGACGGTTGTTTCACGGTACCAGTGCTGGATCTGCTTTGCAGTTTTGTATTATACTCGTCTGTCAGATAGTATTCTAGCTAATTTACAGCACTGTTTCTATAATACACGATTTAGGGCGAATACTGCAGTTTTCAAACCGTCGCTTTTACAAACCATCATTTTATCTTTTCTGAACATTTATTTCAAAACCTAATTTTTTTGCGTATCTATTCGTCCTGAAAAAAGGAAATTGAACGTTTTCTCTACTGGATGTACAGGGTGTTTCAAAAATGACCGGTATATTTGAAACGGCAATAAAAACTAAACGAGCAGCGATAGAAATACACCGTTTGTTGCAATATGCTTGGGACAACAGTACATTTTCAGGCGGACAAACTTTCGACATTACAGTAGTTACAATTTTCAACAACAGATGTCGCTGCAAGTGATGTGAAAGATATAGAAGACAACGCAGTCTGTGGGTGCGCCATTCTGTACGTCGTCTTTCTGCTGTACGCGTGTGCTGTTCACAACGTGCAAGTGTGCTGTAGACAACATGGTTTATTCCTTAGAACAGAGGATTTTTCTGGTGTTGGAATTCCACCGCCTAGAACACAGTGTTGTTGCAACAAGACGAAGTTTTCAACGGAGGTTTAATGTAACCAAAGGACCGAAAAGCGATACAATAAAGGATCTGTTTGAAAAATTTCAACGGACTGGGAACGTGACGGATGAACGTGCTGGAAAGGTAGGGCGACCGCGTACGGCAACCACAGAGGGTTACGCGCAGCTAGTGCAGCAGGTGATCCAACAGCGGCCTCGGGTTTCCGTTCGCCGTGTTGCAGCTGCGGTCCAAATGACGCCAACGTCCACGTATCGTCTCATGCGCCAAAGTTTACACCTCTATCCATACAAAATTCAAACGCGGCAACCCCTCAGCGCCGCTACCATTGCTGCACGAGAGACATTCGCTAACGATATAGTGCACAGGATTGATGACGGCGATATGCATGTGGGCAGCATTTGGTTTACTGACGAAGCTTATTTTTACCTGGACGGCTTCGTCAATAAACAGAACTGGCGCATATGGGGAACCGAAAAGCCCCATGTTGCAGTCCCATGGTCCCTGCATCCTCAAAAAGTACTGGTCTGGGCCGCCATTTCTTCCAAACGAATCATTGGCCCATTTTTCAGATCCGAAACGATTACTGCATCACGCTATCTGGACATTCTTCGTGAATTTGTGGCGGTACAAACTGCCTTAGACGACACTGCGAACACCTCGTGGTTTATGCAAGATGGTGCCCAGCCACATCGCACGGCCGACGTCTTTAATTTCCTGAATGAATATTTCGATGATCGTGTGATTGCTTTGGGCTATCCGAAACATACAGGAGGCGGCGTGGATTGGCCTCCCTATTCGCCAGACATGAACCCCTGTGACGTCTTTCTGTGGGGACACTTGAAAGACCAGGTGTACCGCCAGAATCCAGAAACAATTGAACAGCTGAAGCAGTACATCTCATCTGCATGTGAAGCCATTCCGCCAGACACGTTGTCAAAGGTTTCGGGTAATTTCATTCAGAGACTACGCCATATTATTGCTACGCATGGTGGATATGTGGAAAATATCGTACTATAGAGTTTCCCAGACCGCAGCGCCATCTGTTGTTGAAAATTGTAACTACTGTAATTTCGAAAGTTTGTCTGCCTGAAAATGTACTGTTGTCCCAAGCATATTGCAACAAACGGTGTATTTCTATCGCTGCTCGTTTAGTTTGTATTGCCGTTTCAAATATATCGGTCATTTTTGAAACACCCTGTATAAGTGCTGTAGCAGCACCGTAAGCTAAATTTATCTGAGATTGATTTTCATGTCAGTTGGCATTGTACATCTTGAAAAACAATTAAAAGAATTTGGAGACAATACGAAACTCTGCAAGAAACCTTTCAATATATTCAAGCCGTCACAGATAGAGCTTCTAAAATAATTTCATCAGACAGCTTACAGAATAAATTCTTATTTATTACACTGATATCTTTGTTGTAAAAACAGTGAGTGAAGGAAGGAAACAAATCATGATATTTTCAGTTGTTTTCAACGTTACTGAAATCATTGAAAAACTTTAGGTTGAAAAACCGTAGGTTGAAAACAAGGCATCTTCTTTTAGATTAGACTGTTTCTAAATCTGAGCTGAATTGCACTGGTATTTTATGCCATAATTGAGAATGTAGCGTCTTCATAAGTAATTTTTAAGGAGTAGTATATTAAGCTGTTTAGCGTGTAGTCACTACAGCATTTATCACTCTAATTGTTCCGTAGGTTAGTAACTACTCATTGCAGCGAAATCGCTTTGCATTCACTGTCCTCGTACGTGGACAGTTTGAGTTACCGTTTTACTGCTCTCTCTCTACACTTAGATTCTGTACAGAAGAACTCATTCGTGTGAACTAGTGGAAATAGTCTCCAAAATGGAATCACTCGTCACTGTTTTCAAATTTCACTCACTGATTGACGTGCCGTTCCATTAAAAGGTAACAATATATTTATGGCTGCTCTTTTATTGCACCTGCGATGAACTGCAATAACTCGTTTACACGCAAGGTCGCTATGTTCTTCGTTAGCCAGTCGTAACCCGCACTTCTGTACAGTCAATACCCTCCTGTTATTACCAACCTGTGGCGACGAATTTAACCATAAATACTCTGACACATTCTTGAATGAAATTTATTGATGCCTGTCTTAATAAAAAGCACCTCCAGGCATAAAATACTAAGGTTAGTTGTAGAATTCGCAAAATTTTCACATAGTATTTTCTTTAAAGCTTTTTCGGTGTTTCATGGTAATAGCACATGGGTAATGGGTGATTAGTTCTTGCTGTTAGTGTATGGGACATGCAATTTATGGAGATTGAATTATACATTACAGCATAAAGTACGAATTTCAAAGGAACAAGTTTTTTTCGTTTATGGCGATTACTGAGAACCCCATTACCTCTCGGAACTTGAAGTTTTTTTCAACGTGAAGTTCGTTATTCTACCAGGTAACGTTAGAAAGTAAGAGAAATCCATCTCATTGAAATAATTTCTGAGAGTCTTGTAGAGTGATCAGCTGAATTCCTTGAACGACCAATCTGCTTTTCATTTTCTGCGACTGGTTCATAACAGATTATTACAATCGTGGGGATCGTTTTGATCAAATCTTACACTATGCTGGAACAATAATAATTAAAATTGAAGCTTAAGCTCCAGTCGACGACGAAGTCATTCGACAAAGAACACAAACTCACAATCGATAAAGACTGGACTTCATATCGATAGTGCACTTTTCCAGAGGAATCATACCGGCAGTCGCTGTAAGTGATACGGGCAGCCAGTGAAAACCTGAATCTGGATGACCTGGATGGAATCTGAACCTCGCTCTTGACGATTAGAATCTTGTACTTCAAGATTTCGTTAATTGTCTTCATATGATGCAATTTTCTTGTCTGATACAGAAGACACTATAAAACTCCAAAAGACTGCAAGAAGATAACAGGAGCTGCGAGTTTAGTAGTGTAGCATGCACATACAATCATTCATTCGCTATTATAGGAAAAATTTCGAAATTTGGAAACCTTCTTTCAGTACCTATGTTTCAGCACCAAATGATTACATCTCGAATGTGATGTAAATATTTCAACAACTTGTACATTAGAAAATGAGTAGGATATAACATTTAGAAACACATAGCATTCTGTGACAAGATGAAGAATATTATTCCACACACTCATACCTATGTTTTACCAATTCGAAATTGGTCCTATCGCTGAGAAGTACCGTGACTTACTTACGTATTAGTTATATTGGCTGATTACTCCTCACTGCCGCAGTGTGTGTGTGTGTGTGTGTGTGTGTGTGTGTGTGTGTGTGTGTGTGTGCACAAAAGAGTACACGAGTCGTATACGCCGATCAAGAGTCCAATCACATTTAATGCATGCTGAAATCCATCGTATCTGCCAATACGACTTAGAGACCCTGAGCAAAAAAGACAAAGTTGTAGCTCGTCTTTAACGGTAGGGCCGAGAAATGTCACTATCGTTCCGCCTAGTAAACCTCTTCTCTTCCATCTGTCTCTGCAGCGTAAAATGAACAAAATCCACGACGATAGCCTAAATGTATTTCAATAAACCCACTGAATTTCATAATTCATAGTATGATGGGCAAGTCAACATTCCTGAATTTCATTTGATCATCATACGGGGACTTGTTGAAAACTAATACCTCTGAATTTTTTATGTGAGAACTCTTAAAGGTTTTTAAATAACACAAACGTTATTAACATTCTATACCTTTTGTTCTTTATTTCTACATATTTGCAGCCCGCTGCCGCTAGGGGCCTCTGAACTGTATAGTGTAACATGGCGGAGTATAACGTAACTACTGAACGTCGGTACCTGAGCAACGACGTATTGTAATCGAGATGGGAATTCTAAGAGTTCTTCTACTCGCGGAGCATCTACTCCTTCAGCATGACAATCCCAGACACACACGAGTGCTGTCACATCAGCAACATTCCAACGCCCTGGGTTCACTGTCATCGATCATTCCCGATCCAATCCCGACATGACGCTATCCCATCTGATTTTCATCTGTTTCCAAAACACCTTCGAGGATTTCAGTATGATACTGATGAAGCTGTCGCGCGGTTCCAGACTGTAGCGCCTAGAACCGTTCGGCCACACCGGCCGGCACAAAACGTGGCGTTTAGATGCTCGTCTGCTCTGTAATGTAGGAAAGATGGTGATATGTGGCCTCTCTGCCGAAAAAACACAATGCTGGTGCACGCACAAGTGTTTCGGAGCACATGGTTCAGCGTACATTGTTGAACATGGAGCTCCGCAGCAGACCATCCCTACGTGTTCACATGATGACCTAGTGACATCGTCAATTACGATTGCAGTGGGGACGGGACTAGCAGGAGTCGACCATCGATCAATGGAAACGTGTCGGCTTTTTGGGTGAATCATATTTTTGCTACAATAAGTCGATGGTAGTCTCCATAAACGCCGTCATCGAGGTGAACTGTAGTGCGAAACGTGCAGCGCGTCACGGGCACAGGCTGGTGGGAGCAGTATTATACTGTGGAAGACATTCTCCTGCGCTTGCACAGCGCCTGTGGTGGTCTCGGAGTCGGAGGAATGCTACAGTGGTTTGAGGAGTGTTATAGTGAACTCACGTTGATGTCACGGCTACCAAATTTGCCTGATGTAAAAGTGGTTCCATATCACTCCAACTGCACAAGCCCCACACCGTTACAGATCCTCCACCAGGTTGAATGGTCCCCTACTGACATGCAGGGCCCATGGATTTATGAGGTTGTCTCCATACATGTACATGTTCATCCGCTCGATAGAATTTGAAACGAGACTCGTCAGACCAAGCAACATATTTCCAGTCATCACCACTCCAATGTCGGTGTTGACGGGCCCAGGCGAGGCGTAAAGATTTGTGTCATTTTGTCATCAAGGGTACGCGAATGGGCTTTCAGCTCCGAAAGCCCGTATCGAAGGTGTTTCGTTGAATGGTTCGGACGCTGACATTTGTTGATGGCCCAGCATTGAAACCTGCAGCAATTTGCGAAATGGCTGTAGTTCTGTCATGTTGAACGATTCTCTTGAGTCGTTGTTGGTTCCATTCTTGCCTGATCTATTTCTGGCCGCAGCGATGTTTCACCGGATTCCTGATATTCACTGTACACTCGTGAAATGGTCGTACGGGAAAATCCCCACTTCATAGCTACCTCGGAGATGCTGAGTCCCATCGCTCGTGAGCCGACTATAACATCACTTCAAACTCACTTAAAACTTGATAACCTGCCATTGTAGCAGCAATAACCAATCTATCAATTATGCCAGAAACGTTATGTCTCATATAGCCGTTGCCGACCGCAGCGCCGTATTCTGCCTGTTTACATTGTGTATTTGAATACGCATACCTATACCAGTTTTTTTGGCGCTTCAGTGTATATATAGTCAGCTAAACGGGGACAAAATGTGGGAAAGGATCCCTGAGGGGATAAGGTTAGCAAAAGGTCGTAGGGGTTGGAAGTGTGCTCCAAATGTCATACACCCAGTTGACGGTGGAGATGAAAATATAAAGTGAAGGTTTCAATGATGAAAGCACATGTGAAACACATCATGCAAGTTGAAAAGTTCAGTGGGTACAAGCGTTTTAGCTCTACACTCAAGAAGCAGTAATGTTGTCCTAGACAAGAGTGTGCTCACACTTCGGTGAGGTATCCACTTTACTGCTGTAGCCAACTCACTCTGGTATGGACGACTGTCGTGTAGTGTAGTACTGAGAGACGATTCCCCTCCCACCTCCCACACCACTATAGCAAGGGGTCGACTCTGTGGGCGGCAGCACGACTGGCCCGCAAAAATTACCCCCACCGATAACAACAGCACCATAAACTGTTTGAAATAGTGTTTCGTCGTTTGTGTGAGACAAGCTCGTTTAATGATATTAGTAACCATGAAAGTCGGGTGTGGTCAGTACGTACACAGACCTTGGAGAAACTGGTGTTGACCACAGTAGAGTATCACCCCTGTATCAGCACTAGACAGGTGGACCGCTAGCCTGCGGTAACACACACAGCCATGTGGAGTATTTCAATCTACAACTGCGACTATCCAAATCACTTACCACCATTATTACCTAAGGACTTGCATCCGCAGCGACGGTTTTGTTGCTTGTTCGTCACTCAGGTCGTCACACTGCTGGGATTTCTGTCATCCATCTTACTCACAGATGAGGCACCTTTACGAAGGACGTTATCATTAGCCTTCACAACACCCACCTCCGTTTTATGTAGAATGCTCATGGAATGGTGTCAGTGAACCATCAGCACCGGTATGTGTGGGCGAAGATTATTGAAGACTGCCTCATGTGGCCAATGGTCCTTCCATAACGCCTGACAGACTTCTTGCGGATGAACCAGTCTCCTCTGCTGGATGAGCATATAGAGGCTCGCCAAGATAAAACTTGCCCAGAAAATATTTCTCGCACCTTAACATACGCAACCGAACGTACATCATCAGTCCGTAAGAAGCTGGTTTGCCTAACTTAAAGTACAAGAAATATTTTCCAAGCCCTGTATACACAGGGTGTCCATCCTGAAAGTCGTCAGGCACATTTTCTCTGATATATTGTCAGATATTTGCAATTTCGTTTCTGCAATGTGCAGCTGGAGTCATCGCAAACAAGTAGTGCTCAATTTTACGTGCACACTCGATAGAGCGGTCCCTAGTTAGTCTGGTGCGATATTCGTTTCATCGATGAGTGCTACCGCCATGCAGTAGCGCTGCTCAGTTGGATAACGATATGGCTATTATTAGCAAACGTGTTTTTCCCATGTGATGGGAAACTAGTATCTATAAGATGCCACTGGTGATAGACATGTGCGCCAGATACTAGTCCCGCTATAAATGATAAAATTTCAGCGTTCCCTTTGCTGGTAAAGCACCCAGAGGTGTTACCGTAAAATTTTTGAATACATAATACTATTATACGTTTGGTTATTATAGAATTAATAATAGTTATGTTGCGGTATGTCGTATTTCATGCTAGTTTCTTACAGCATTTACTGTTCGTTATCACATATTAAAAATTAAACCTTGTTTTACCTTTTGTTTCAATCAATTGTTAAATTCGAAAACCTACAGTTTGCATTGACTAGCTAAATTTTTACGGTTCTTGTAAACCGTCTTCTTCTTGAATTTCAGTTGTTTCCTATGTGCACATCACTTTACATTCGTAAGACTTTTATGTTCCTTTCAATCTTACATAAAATTTCAATGTACAGGGTGATTAAAAAAGAATACCACAACTTTAAAAATGTGTATTTAATGAAAGAAACATAATATAACCTTCTGTTATACATCATTACAAAGAGTATTTAAAAAGGTTTTTTTTTCACTCAAAAACAAGTTCAGAGATGTTCAATATGGCCCCCTCCAGACACTCGAGCAATATCAACCCGATACTCCAACTCGTTCCACACTCTCTGTAGCATATCAGGCGTAACAGTTTGGATAGCTGCTGTTATTTCTCGTTTCAAATCATCAATGGTGACTGGGAGAGGTGGCCGAAACACCATATCCTTAACATACCCCCATAAGAAAAAATCGCAGGGGGTAAGATCAGGGCTTCTTGGAGGCCAGTGAAGATGTGCTCTGTCACGGGCTGCCTGGCGGCCGATCCATCGCCTCAGGTAGTTGACGTTCAGGTAGTTACGGACAGATAAGTGCCAATGTGGTGGCGCTCCATCCTGCTGAAATATGAATTGTTGTGCTTCTTGTTCGAGCTGAGGGAACAGCCAATACTCAATAACACAAAAAGCTTTCTGTTGAGCGGTCGCCATCTTAGCATCAACTGACGCTGACGCCTAGTCAACAGCGCCTCAAGCGAACAAATGTACAACTAAATGAAACTTTATAGCTCCCTTAATTCGCCGACAGATAGTGCTTAGCTCTGCCTTTTGTCGTTGCAGAGTTTTAAATTCCTAAAGTTGTGGTATTCTTTTTGAATCACCCTGTATTTAAATGTGTTTTACTTTCAGTGTTGAGATCTTGTGTGTGCATTTGTACCCTTGTGTTCTGTGAGTATTGAATTTGTGTGTGTGTGTGTGTGTGTGTGTGTGTGTGTGAGTTAATCTACATGTCATTCATAATTGCGAAACAACACTGTGCAGAAAGCCAAGCAGCCCCAATAACCAAATACAAATTTAATATCAGAAAACACTTTCGTTGAGCTCAGAGGAGACAACAGTCATACACCTTCTGTTTATTAATCAGTCAGTAACAGCTAACGGTTCTAAATTAATGAAGAAATAAATGTTCCTAAATTCAGACACCTGTGACAATTTCAAGATTGTTGTTCATTTTAAACTTCTTCTGGTTATTTAACGATAAAATTGTTAGCCTGTGTTACATTGAATAATACATAATACTGCAATAGCGCATATATCATATTTCATGCTAGTTACTTACTGCATTTACTGTTTGCTATCACATGTTAAAATGATACGTAGTTTTACTTTTTGTTTTCATCAGAGGTTCGAAAACTTACAGTTTGCATTCACTAGTTACATTTTTACGGTTCTTATAAGCCATCTTTGTCTTGAATAGCACAGGGGATAGGAATTACAGCTTGTGGAATAGATTAGACTAGATGTACTTTCCATTCCAGTAGGTTCATAGTGAGGACATCCACCAGAACATAGAAAAAACAGAAAAATAAGAATACACAACAAATATTTCCAAAGAAAAACAAATATAATAATGTTCCTTTCACAAATCCCCCGTGAAATGGTCCTCATGGATATGGATATGGACACATTTTTTATTTAAAAGTAAAAAGTAACTTGTCGCAAACTGTGAAAATGTACAATACACTGAGGCTATATTAGTCTTGTATCAGCAAACAGAAACGTCAGTTTACAGCAATAGTTTAAAATGATTGCATTACTTCACTGAATTTGTGCAGAAGTTAGACTGCACTAATAATCTCATTATTTGATATTATTAGAAACATATCTCATCTGTTGGTTCTGATGACAAATTCGCCAATGGAGTAGAACAAATTCTTTAGGCTCGTATTAAACTGAACTGTATTAGTTGTCAAACTGTATATGCCTGCTGGAAAGTAATTGGAAGTGTGTGTGTTCCTAAGTAATGGACACCCTACTGGGCAAAAGCAAGTAACTTTAAAATTTTATGAAGCATATTTCAATTTTTAGTGTTGATTCCATGAACTGAGCTGTTGGTTTTAAAAAGAGGTATATATTTCAATGACAAGTTTCACTAATGAATATGTATACTGGAAAGCAGTAATTAGTATCCCCAGTTCACTAAATAGACCTTTCCAGTATGTTCTTGTGCTCACATAACTAGTAATTCTCATTACACATATTTGGGCCCTGGAAACTTTAGCTTGGCTTGATGAATTACCTCATAAAATAATCTTTTGTGGAATTACGGAATGAAAGCAAGCACAGTATGCCAGTCTTTTTATTTTTATATAACCTATGACTGACAACATTCACATAAAGTTTTCTCCAGGCGCTTCAGCAATTCCGTGGTATACTACTACCAGCTGAATTTATTGTAAAGCTGTTATCCAGAGAATTTAACCCTGTCAACTTCTTGTATCTGTTTGTCATCTTATTTTAGGCATCTAATTGTGGTAAAGCTATCATAAGTTATAAACTGCATGTAGCGTACCTTTTCGTAGTTAGAGTGACAAATAATTGGCTAGTAACCATTTATTAATGTTCATGAATATTAACTTAACCGATCTTTTTAAGTCTATTCTGATTTTCTATTTATTGCTATGTTTGTATCATCTGCAAACAAAACAAACTGGTAATGTTACAGATCAAAGGTCACTGATACACAAGAAAACGTTAGGACCCTAAGATGTAATTAGTTCACAGTGGGATGATGCCTGAGAGCATAATACGTGTCTCTTTTCAAATGAAACCCTTTCTTTCATGTCAGAGATAAGGGATTTCGTCCATTTTGCAGTACTTCCTGGTATACCATAATTTTCTAATTTACTTAAAAAGATATTATGACTTACATAGACAAATGCCGTTGGCAGATCACAAAATATACCAGTAGCTCATAATTTATTGTCTAATGAATTAAGAACATTCTCAATGTATCGCTAAACAGTCTTCTCAATATAAGAACCCTTTAGAAATCCGAATGCTGACTCTCAAATCAGAAGCACACTCATTAATTAACTTCTTTGATATTTTATCATAACCTCTGGAATATTTTGATTTTAAAGATTTTTTGCTGGTATAGTGAGGGTCATATTCGTATTACTGAAGTTATTTGTAATGGCTGGTCTAAGATTTCCATTGCAGCATTTATTGAACCTGAAAATTCCATCTTTTTAGTGACATTTATGAAATGCTTATTGAATGATTTTGCAACACAGCAGACATCTCTTCTTAATGTATTATTTACTCTTAATGCCATCTGTTTTTCTTCATGTCTCCTCCTCGATTATATTGCATATTGTCTTTATTATATTTATCGTGGCGCTGTACTACCTCCTCATGTGAGTCTTTTCACGATGCATTCGGCCGTGACTTCGTTTCATTTTTATGGAAGACAATGCGCTACCTCATCGAACAACACAAGTTGAGGATCTTTCGAAACGAAAGGATATTAGGTAAACGGATTGACCTGCCCGTTCCCCCGACTTAAACACAATAGCGGATGTGATGGTGCATTGGGAGGGGGGGGGGGGAGCTGTTCCATGAAATCGGCTAATACTATCGACCATCCAACAGTTGTGAACCGTTCAGATCGTCTTCAGGCGCTACTCTACAGGGTAGCTCCTAAGGAAGGTCAAGTCGATGACAGTCTTCGACTGTATGTAACTCTGCGATTTAGGCCCAGAGTTGGTTTGATAAGTGTGGTCCCACCAACTGAAATAAATTATTCAGATTACAGAATATGTGGATACCCGATGTTCGATAAACAGCGTTCATTCATTTCCGCCTCACGTTTTGCAGGGCAGTGGAGTTTCTCAGACGAGCGTCTAAGGCTGATGGAATTTCGTCCTCACTAAGTCGAACGAGACCTTGTTTCCGGGAAATTCTGGGTTAACCTAGTGCCAGTTGAAACTGAGCTATGATGTAACATTCTTTGCAGTAATGCAGAATGATGACATGTGTCTTTATATTACAGTAGGAGTCTACGAGACGCTCAGAGACAGTCCCGTATGTCATAGGCAATCAGTTATGAATTAGGAACTCACGAAAACAGTAACACTACATGAAAACAATTATTTTGGTGTGTATAGGCTTCAGAATAGTCACTCCAGATAAATACGTAATGTACTGTAAGACTCTCAATAAAGCTCTGTCTGTTCATGTAACATACTATTTCCCACATTAATTTCCGGTCACTGTTACAGCATATAGATATTAATTATATTTGTCGTATACATTTCAACTGCATGATTTTCTGGTGCTTCTACATTTATTCTACACGTGATTGAAAAAAATCTAAAATCAAGAAGCACATAGAAACAAAAAAAAAAGGGCCACAAAGCTAACACACAGTATATGTCGGGACCTCAACGATAAAATTTGAGGGTGCCTGGTCATTCTCAGTTTTTCGCATGGAACATTTCCTATTTCAACCATCGCTTTTGAGTTACTCATAGCAGTCAGACACGGTTATCATGATACACCACTCGACGTAGCCATCGAGTTCTTAGTTGTTGTTGCAAGCCTTCAGAGTTCCATGGCAATTATTTTTGTTGTTTATGTATGAGATTCGGGATCCAGAATCGACTCTAAATGCCATGAGATTATCGACATAATGTTCCGAGAGGTGACTTAAAGAATAAGACATTTGACTCACGTTCAGGAGGAGGGGGATTCAAATTCCTGTCCAGCTGTCCAGCTTTAAGTTTCTTATGGGTTCTTCAAATCGATTAAAGTATATGGTTCGTTTGAAAAAGATATGATTGATTTAGTTCCCTCAACCCTGTAAATCCGAAGTAATGGAAATAATAATCGCTTCTAATGAACTCGTCGCCAATCGTTTCTCCTTGCTTGTTTTACTGACATGATTATGTGTTGGTGAGTCGAGGGGGACTGATTGAGACACTTGTAGTATCTAGAAGCATCGGTTAAAGAAATGGAGATACACACGCCATAATTACTTTCCAGAAAGAATTTTCACTCTGCAGCGGAGTGTGCGATGATTTGAAACTCCCAGGTAGATTAAAACTGTGTTTTGGACCACGACTATAAGCAGAAACTTGCCTTTCATGGACAAATGCTCTGCCGACGGAGCTTCCAAGTACGAATTACGACCTGCCTGCCAAAGGCAAAGGCCACAGGCCAATTCTGGCCACAATTACTTTGTTGGACGCTATCGACGTCTTCGAGAAAAAGAAAGTCCTTGTCTTCAGCGTGTTACTGGTGGATGTGTGCTATAATATGGCCGTGATAAGGAGACTGGAAGACGATAGAATCAGGTGAGTGCATGACATCAAAGTCTTTAACTACAAATTAGAATTTTTTTGAGACGGATGTAGTTAAAATTACTAAAAGCTTTAAAATTTCTCCTAGAGTAAAACGGCAAATAATTCACTAATTTACTAAAACTAATGTCTAATGTGACACACACACACACACACACACACTGGTTTCACTGATTGCAGCTTATTTCCATAAGCTTCCAGCCAGTCTGCCTCATAATGGCTGATGACCCAGCAGCGAGAAAACATGTCGCACGAGATCAGCACATTTTTCTGCACTGTTTCTCCGAAAAGCTTGACTGGAATGTCGGATTCCGCATTTCCCTAGCTCCCGACCTGTACTGGTACGTAGCAAGATACCACTTCCTTTCTCTGATCATGTAAAGGAATAAGAAGTTCTGGATCATCTGAAGCATTTTGTTTATTTGGTGTATATGTGAAGTCGCTCGGATTGCACTGAAGAAATTGGAGCAGACGAAAATATGCTTCTCTCTACAACCTCTCATCTGGTCAGTGCCTTAAGGATGATGTAAATTTCTGTGAAGCAGACGGTGAATTTGTATGTTCGGAGAATCCTGAAGACATGATCAGGGAAAACGAGTAAGTAGCCAAAAGAACTTCCCTGCTTGAATCTATCAATGTACACATACTCTAACAATATTGTGGTGTTTGTGTAAAACAGTGCTAAAAGTAGATTTGAAAACAATGCTAAGAGTGCAACGGTTTTTTAGAGATTGTGGACCTCTTAAGAAGTGACGGTGATGCTCTGGTCCAAACTAGGAGTAAACATTTAAATTTTCTACACCGATATCTAAAGAGTTCTCTTTCCATAAATCACAAAGAATCTCGTTGCTCACAAACAGTTATTAAGAAATTGATCCATATGCAGGCGAGCAGTGCTCTGGTGCATGGAGGAACTTTCACGTGCCTGTCACACCAAAAGGAGCTGTCGCTCGGTGTAATGTGATGGTTCGCCAGTCTCAGCAAGGAGACTGGGAGTAAAGTTGGTCGTAAATGCTCCTCTTGCTAGTCTTAGTCCCTCATGGAGAACCGTATCGGTAACCAAGAAATAGCTTCGTCAGACCAATACACTGGACAACCATAATCGAGCGGAATTGTATAAGGGCTCTTTGGAACAGCGCTAGACATGTTCCGTCCTTTGAGGGACCGTGTATTCAGATCACTCAAGCTTGTCAACCAAGTTTTCGTTAATAATGAGACTCAAGTACCACATCGAATCGTTAAAATTTAAAATGATATTCCTCGTTTTAATTTAAGCAAGATTATAAACTTGAAACGAGCACTCACATAGTTTTCAGTAGGACATTAAAACTTGTATTATCCCCCATTTCTCCAATCTTTTAAAAGTTCGTTGCAAATACCGCATGGTTCCTGGGAGATAGAAAGAAGAGCAGCAAATTGAAAAGTGATCTACAAACAAGCAGCATCATAAAGCTATTCTTACTATGGATACCATTAATAACTGTTAACAAAATTCACACTTAAAACGGTATCTTGACGGTCACCATTTTCTTGAATAAAATGATTTGATGGGGCGTAAGCGACTCTATATTTAAAATAGCTTAGGAATTGGATAGATGGTAGTAAATATGGAAGGCATTCCCGAAAGCCTCACATGTGCAATTGTTCCTGGATATTACGTTAGAGTCATAGACCTTCGCAAGGACAAAGATGGTACCTGTCATATGGTGTCTACACTGGGAATCCCGTTATTTAGCGATTTCCAACAAGGTCATGTCATCAACTGTAGTCCGATATCTCCTAGTCCTCACTGCAGGCGAGTAAGAATCTGTTTGGTTTCTAAGATCTAAACGAGGCAGTGATTTACAGTAAGTTCCAGATTCTTCCCTAAGCAGTTGATAGGATAACCCAATGTTAATTATTGGTGCTTGTACGAACCTTCCCGCCTTTGAGGAGGTGAATTAAAAGACTTTGTTTTCGAGAATTTAGATTATGAAATGAAAGAGATCGAGGAAGTTTCTTACAGCGGTTACGCTGAGGTATCGTATCATATTATAGTGAATGTTGTTGTGAAACTACAGACGTACTGGAGCATCCTGCTGTAATTTTTTGCTTACCACACAGCATCAGTAGATGTGCGCAGCAACCTCTACAATGCGGTTCCGGTACATTTCAATGTAAACTGGCGAGTATTTCTATTTGTCAGCATTGGGAAACGGTGGATAGATCGATCAGGACATGTTGCGTGAAGAACGCTGTTTTTTCTTTCCTCCAAATTCCACTTGAACTGAGGTGATTGTCCGAACCAGTGACGTATTCCACGATATGAAATGAAACAGAACCGAGATTTGTTCGACTGTTTTTCACTGTCATTACTGGAATCGTATCAAGTATGTAATGAGGCTCAGAAGGGAGTATTTGAATACATGTTGCAAATCTATTTGTGCTCGCTTTTAATTAAATACAAATTCTATACAGTCGTTTTTATTCATTTTAAGGGCTTTACAGATGTTTCATGGGCGTAACGCAAAAACAGTGAGTTAAAAAGAAAATTTTCTTTGTATCCTGTCGCTTCTCAAAGTTTATTTGTGATGGACACATTAAAATCTATAAAATAGAATGACGTTCTTTTCTCATCAGGCCGGCCGGAGTGGCCGTGCGGTTCTAGGCGCTAAAGTCTGGAGCCGAGCGACCGCTGCGGTTGCAGGATCGAATACAGCCTCGGACATGGATGTGTTTGATGTCCTTAGGTTAGTTCGGTTTAATTAGTTCTAAGTTTTAGGCGACTGATGACCTCAGAAGTTAAGTCGCATAGTGCTCAGAGTCATTTGAACCATTTTTCACGTAATTTATTTTGAAAACACCCAAATTCTTTCATAATTTTTTTTTTCTGATGAACTCACATAGGACACTGGATCACAAGTCCTCCAACCTAATGTTCAGTTCCTGATTTAACGAAATTATAATTTCCGTAATTCTTCCGTCCAGAGTTTTCCATAAAGTCTCAATAGGACTGAGATTGAGGACTTCTTGGCATATCGTTACGACACTTGCAAAGTACCCGCAAACACAATTTTCGACTTACATCTTGAGTCGTTATTTCTGTATAATTTGAACATATGTTTGACGCTCAACTCCTCCGTATTTTTTTATATAAACACTCTTTTAAAACAGTCAGCTAACTCTCTTTACTTACCGTGTCGTCAATGAATTTATTTTCATCCATCCTAACCGAACGAACACACAAGCATACAATTACGCTCCTGGCGCGATTCGCTATAATGTGAAAATATTATTTTACGATTCTTCTTTGAACTTACGCCACACACACATGCTACCACGTAATCGCTAAAAAGGAAAGATGGTCAGAGTTCAGCGTTTCGTCGACGACGATGTCATTGGAGATGGAATCATATTTCTAAGCATTAAATTTACTTTTGTCCACAAATAGCTCCGCTCAGGTGAAACCTCCTATAATTGTCTATGAGCAAGACTTTCTTCCTATTCTCGTCAAATAATTCGGCTGTTAATTTAGGCGTGATAGGGCGAGAATTGCTTCACGCAAAACGAACCGTCTTTTCCTATTTTCTACTCCCGACGCTTACGTGGTCAGGACTGTGTTATATTTTCGTCTTTGCATTGACGTTATCAACGCATGATATCACGACGTCTGAGTAGTTTAACACACACTACCAGCTCCACACCCAGATTGGTTAAATCCTAATGACCGTGTGATCGCAAACGTAAGAGCTCGGAAATCTCCAAAGCACGACTGACACCAAAACGAGGTGTAAAGCTAAAATTTCCCTGTTGGACTGAAAATTAAAGACATACATCTGTTGCGCAATTTTTGAGAAAATCTAGTATTAAAACTTGTGCCACAATTACTGTGTCTGAAATAACACCGTAGGGGTCGCACTGTGAAGAGAACGCTATGAGGGGGTGGAGAGCCAGTCCTCCGGTTGTCAGGGAGGTGTAGCGGCTCCTTCAGCCAGGCATTATGAGTTTGGTAGAATGGCGATGGAGGCAGAAGTGTGTCGGAGGTGAGGATAGCCGCAGAAAGGTTGTCGGATTTCACGAAAACCCCTTATGATTAAAGTTATAGCAGTTACAGGTGGGCGCTCACGTCCAGCGGACATAGACTGGTGTCAATCGGCGGTATCTTCATATCGGTCTAGCGGCGTCCCTGTATGTCACACACCCTCTTGGAAGGCAGCTCACTGACACAGTGCTAATAAGACCGAGCGAGGTGGCGCAGTGGTTAGCACACTGGACTCGCATTCGGGAGGACGACGGTTCAATCCCGTCTCCGGTCATCCTGATTTAGGTTTTCCGTGATTTCCCTAAATCGTTTCAGGCAAATGCCGGGATGGTTCCTTTGAAAGGGCACTGCCGATTTCCTTCCCAATCCTTCCCTAACCCGAGCTTGCGCTCCGTCTCTAATAACCTCGTTGTCGACGGGACGTTAAACACTAACCACCACCACCACCACCAGTGCTAATAAGAAGAACGCCTCAGACACAGCCAACCGATTTGGCTTGTATTTTGTTGGTCGCTTATGTACAGCTGAAATGAAAGACCATTAGGTATTTTGGCTAAACACCCCCCCCCCCCTCCCCATCGATGTTGAGAAAAGTACCCCTAAAGTATTCAAAACTGACAGGATCAATAGACAACTGAAACTTGAGCATTTTTCATCGTCATATAATGGGTCTGCAAATGTATATTTTCCTAGAATTGAACACTGTTACGAGCGGTGCTAGCGTACCCACAAGGTAACGGCTTTTTAACGGAAGCGCCGCTGGCGTAGCGATCAAAGTATCGGACTGGGGAGCATGAGATCTGATTCTGCAGTTTTCGGTTATTTTTGTTTTCTTTTCCGTATACAAATTAGTAGGTATAGGAGGCTTAATAAAGTAATCAACAAGGAAACAAATACTAAGATAGACAAATAAATTTCTCAATCGACTTTGATTACTAAGGAATTAAAATTTTAAGATTCGTTGTATGAAAACAGTTCCGAGAAAGCCTGCTGCGAATTCGTCATGAGGGACCACAGACAGCCAACCGCCGATGCTTGTTTGCAGCGGCCGGCCGGTTTGGCCGAGCGGTTCTAGGCGCTACAGTCTGGAGCCGCGCGACCACTACGGTCGCAGGTTCGAATCCTGCCTCGGGCATGGATGTGTGTGATGTCCTTAGGTTAGTTAGGTTTAAGCAATTCTAAGTTCTAGGGGACTGATGACCTCAGAAGTTAAGTCCCATAGTGCTCAGAGCCATTTTTTTGTTTGCAGCGAGGCGTGGCACTGAAGAGTATCTGGAGGGTTCAAAATTGCAATGAACTTGTGGAAACCCAGCGGGAATTGTACACACGCGCGGATCCAACAACCATCCATAACGTAATTTCATGAGCAACTTACAGCAGCGAGTTTTCAGGCATTGTTATCGTTTGCATACTATGCATTAAAATTAATGGCCAGAAAAGAAAAAATTTAAAATGTGTAGCAAGTCTTCGGAAATGACGATCTATAGTCGAAGATTGCTCTCATTAGATGTTTTTCGAGTCTTGAGTACATATTCTTCTAATGTTTACATGACAAGTACCATCCATGTAGTTCTTCGAAGGAAAGTGAAGTGTTAGTTGAAGAACCATTGTACGACGCCTGAAAATACATCTGAATTTTTTTATTCTGTTCTTAAATCAGTTCAGGTATTACATGCCATACATATTACTCGGTCGACTTTCCCGTTCCGCAGATGCATGTTGAACACTCAGCGCCTAGATGACTCTGAATTGTATCGAGTAATATGATGGTTGGAAACGTAACTATGTCGGTGTGTGAGAAACAGCCTGCTTTAATCGAGTTTCTAGCCGCAGAGAACGTGCCTCCAATTGAAATCAACAGCAGTATAAAGCCGCGTACTGTGATGACTCAAACGATATCTGTAACGTGCGACATTGGGTTGCTAGTGCTCTTTGCGAAAGAAACACTGGTACTGACCTCAGCGTGTGTGACAGATCTCGGAGAGGACGATTGAGTATGGGAACCGACAAGAAATCGGGTTGAAGCTCTCATCTGAAAAAAATCGTCAGATAACACAGACACAGCTTTCAGGTAAGTGTGGCCATATTACAAGACCGTGTACAGGCCATCATTGTAGAAATTCGATACAGAAAACTGTTTGCACGGTAGGTGACTCGAATGCTCGCTCCTGACATGAAACGAAGGAGACTGTATATCTGTCAACAATTTCTTTGCTTATTTAGCGGCGGCTGATGAGTTTCTTAACAATACTGCGGCAGGTGATAAAAGCTGGGTTCACCATTCTGACCCAGAAAACTAGAAAGCGTCCACAAAGGATCACTGACACCAAAAATGTTCAAGACCATGATATCATCAGGAAAAGTAATGCCGAAAGTGTTATGGAATGTTCAAGGCGTGATGCACTTGGAACCCATGCCCAAAATCACCCACGTAAACTCTGCAAAGTGCTGTGAGACCCTCAGAAAACTGAAAGCACGATTTCGAAGGGTTCGTACACACACGGAGTATTCCTTCCTTCAGCATGACAATGCTAAACTACACACGAGCGCCGCGGCATCTGCAACGACTCGATGCCTTGGGTTCACTGTCATCGATCATCCTTGATGCAGTCCCGACGTGTCCCCTTCCGATGTATGTATGACTCCAAAACTTAAATAGCACTTTCGAGGACTTCACTTTGATACTGAAGAAGCGGTACAAGCATATTTGATGAGGCTTCGTCAATGAAGTCTAACATTCTATAGTGATGGTATCAATAAACTGGTCTGTCGTTGGAAGAAATACGTTCGTCGCCAGGGTGACCATGTTGAGAAATAAATATGTAAAAATAAAGACTAAAGATGTAGAATGTCAATGAAGCCTGTTTTACTTAAGAATCTGTAAAAGGTCACACATAAAATATTCTGAGGCATTACTTTTCAGCACGATCTCGTAGGGAAACCACGACGAATATTTTAATTCTTTACGAATTCAAGTCGTTTGCGAAATTTATTTTCCGATCTTACTAGTATTCCTTATGGATTACGTTGTTACAAGTCTTATTCCTATCAATTACGATACTAAAGAAATATAAACGGGAAAAAACTGCAGAAGGCAATTGGGAGTCGGACATAGGTTCCCTCCCTACTAGCCAGGTGCCTTATTCGCTACATCAGTGGCACTATCATTTAGCAGCCTTTACGTTATGGGTACATAAGCGACAGTCGTAACAATTTCGCTTCAGTCTGGAACCGCGCGACCGCTACGGTCGCAGGTTCGAATCCTGCCTCGGGCATGGATGTGTGTGATGTCTTTAGGTTAGTTAGGTTTAAGTAGTTCTAAGTTCTAGGGGACTGATTACCTCAGATGTTAAGTCCCATAGTGCTCAGAGCCATTTTTTCTAATGTAACAATTTATTTCCTCGTTTTCTAGGAAAACATGTTTTAGGCACCCACATATGATTGTGAAAAAAAAATCAGTTTTCAATTGTCTATCAAACCCGTCAATTTTGAGTCGTTTTTACGTCATTAACTTAAGGGATTTTTTTTTCAGACAGCTTTATTCCCACCAGTAGTTCGTCTTCTGCGTTCCAAACTTCATAGAAGTTCTCCGGTGAAACTAGTAGTCCTGGAGGAAAGGATATTGCGGTGACAGGGCTTAGTCACAGCCTGGACATACTCCGCTGCAGAGTGAAAATTCATTCTGTGAACAATCCCCAAGGCTGTGGCTAAGCCATGTCTCCGCAATATCCATTTTTCCGGGCGTGCTAGTTGTGCAAGCGTCAAAGGAGAACTTCTGCGAAGTTTGGGAGATAGGAAATGAGGTGATGGAGGAGGTAAAGCTGTGAGGACGGGTCGCGACTCGGAAGTGTGTAACTCAGTTGGTAGAGCACTTCCCCACGAAAGGCAAACGTCCCGCGTCAGAGTCCCAGCACGGCACGCAGTTTTAATCCGCCAAGAAGTTTCAATCTAAAAGACGCTCCGTACAGACTGAAGACCTCTCGATTAGTGTGTCGGGTGACGATCGTCTTCAAAAATCCGTCTGGCTTCCGTGCACATTTTTCAGGCTCAACGCATACAGTATATGCTAATTCTACTTGAAACTTTTACCTATACTTAGCCTTCGTGTCCAGTTTAAAAAGAGCTTTGGAAGAAGACCTACTCCTAACAGTTTTACGTTACATGTCCATCCCCTGACAAGTCACAAGCTACATATTTTACAAATTTGGTCAAGAGCATAAAATTAAATCCACAATCGGTTTCACAAAATTTGTAAGAAAACATCTGAAAAATTTTACACTAAATTTTAGTACTAGTGCGTTCAACAGCGTTGCTTCGTTACAAAACGCAGACATAGACTGCGGAAAAAAATAGTGTCTGCACTTTCAACTGAAGAAGTTTGGAGCAGTGATGATATTTCTTTGGAAACTAAATTTTTGACGTCATTATATGCTCACAAATATTCTAGGAAACAGAGGTGTAATTGAGAGGACGAATATTGTAGTGTGATACTACACACACGCACCAGAGGAACAAAAGGTAGGCTGCAGTAGACGGCAGTGCGCCTGCAGTGGGGGCTTTGCTCGCCAGAATAAATATACAAGCGCTGCTGCTTACACAAGAAATCGTGCCACAGGGAAACACAGGCGGATCTGCGTCGTGTGCAAGGAGCATGCTATTCTGCATCTATCTCTACATGTCACGAAGTTAAAAGTCGCTATACAGTACGGAAAACTAAATGTGGTTGTGTAGGAATGAAATACAGTTCGCAGTTCGTGGAGTGCTGGGCGAGCTACTGTATTTGCAGTGTAATTCAGCCGCATAAATGCAGCGACGTAGCTGTTAATGTCCATAATTATTAGCAAAAGTGAGCCACGATGCACGTCTGGAACGTATGTGTACGATAACACTCGTCGGGATGGTTGAAAGATGGAGTTAAATACCGATGTAAAGAATTCTTGATGAATGTCATGGGGATTCCTAGGCGGCACACCTCTCTTCTAACGCACGGGGCTCGTACGGAAAACAACAGCATTACATTTAAATCCTTCAGTCCAGCCCACTTTTGACGTTTATACGTCTATGTATACGCTCGATGGAATAGTGGCCAATAGTTCAGAAACAAAAGCCTTCGATTCAGTTTTAATTAATTACTCTATATTTTTGTCAAGACGGACAGGCTGGAAATCGGTCCTGGCAGCATTGTGAGGCCAAATACGATACTTCAGTAACCAATTTTCCTGGCGTTAACATGTCTGCACCATATCAGACGAAGGGCTTACTTCAACGGACAACGTTACTGAGAAATACAGATATTTATTTCTTGAAAGAGATGACGTATTTGCTGGCCTACTTCAGAGCATTGCGTGTTCTTGTACGGTAGCACTACATCGTTCTAGATATGACATGACAATCACTGATAACAAGATATTATGCCGTTCGACGGGACTTAAGGACACCATTACGTGGCAGCAGGCAATTGTATCTGAAATTCCTTTCTGATTTGTGTATTGCACTCAAATGACAAACACATGAAAAGTGATTAAAGACAATTATCTTACGCACATAATATTTTCACTAGACGACATAGTCTTAAAAAGATTCACTGAGGCAAGCCATTTAAGCGTGTAATGTTTGTTATAGGCCACAACGTAAACCCTTGAGATTCTTAAGAGAAAGTGTGTCTTAATAGTCGTGTAGCACCTGCCTCTCCACATTTAATACATAATATAATCAATATATACTATAAAAGTAAGTCTACAGTGTGCGTGCCGCTAAAACTCAGAAACGAGTCCCGGTACGATCAAGGGAGTCATGTGGTGTGGTAGCCCTCAGAGATCTCAACTCACGAAAACGACGTAATGAAATAAGGATGATAGTGAAACAGCTATCAAATAACATCATCAAAGTCGAACTTATGGCTGAACGGTACAGAGGACACACACTGTTTATCCCCAGAACACCACTGATCGCTACTGAACTGCCACTCCAATTTAAAAGACTGAAATTTGCAATGAACTTAGCCTAAACTTTTACAATTAACAAAGCGCAAGAACAAACTTTAAAATATTGCGGTACCAACCTCAAAGATACCTGCTTCTCTCATGCTCAACTACGCGTAGCTTGCTCTCGAGTAGGAAATTCGAAAACTTTGTACATATAATAGCCCGGATGACAAAATGAAAAATGTTGTTTGTAAACAAGTATTGTAAGCCGAATGTTTTCAATAAAAAAATTTTACCTCTTATACTTTAACAAGTATTGTAAATAATTAGAATATGTTTTCAACAAAATTTTCTTGTCTCTTACACTTTAAAGTTTATCCTTTTATTCCTATTACCACACAATCTCATATCAAATCCCTGAGTGAAGCCGGATACACAAGCTAGTACAAAATAAATCGAATCACATCAAAAGAAAATAAGATAACACAATCTAATATAACGCAAATAAATAATAAGTTTGATTACGTACTTGTATACAAAATTTTGCCTAATTTACATTATTACCATCTGGATCTCGCTCAGCAATCATGATTAGAATTTAGAAAACATGCTGCACTGTCTAGAGAGGTAGGGGGCTACACTGCTAGTTCTTGATCTCATAATTAAGCAGACATACTAATCCTGAGCGCTGACTACTAAAATATCTGATTAGAGGATGTGATGTGGCTTAATTCAAGTAATGATGGTAGTTTGTAGCCACGAGTGTACTTCCTGTTGCACTTTTAAAATATGCTAACACCGCTGCTCTCGGTTGTAATGTGAAGACCATCGGCCACTGCATTGTCCGTGGTGAGAGGTAATGCCTGAAATGCGGTATACTCGGCACACTGTTCACACTATGGGTCTCAGAATGTTGAATTTCCTAACGATTTCCAAAATGGAATGTCCCATGCGTCTAGCTTCAACTGCCATTCAGTGTTCAAAGTCTGTTTATGCCCGTCGTGCGGCAACAATTACGCCTGAAACCGTTTCACGTGAATCACCTGACTGCAAATGATAGTTTCGCCAGTGCACTCTTCTTTTATACCTGGTGTACGAGTTACTGCCGCCGTCTGTATATGCGCATATAGCTATCCCATGACTTTCGACATCTCAGTGTATTTCTGAACACTTAAAGGTGCTTCATATTCAGACTATTGAGAAAATTTCTCTGATATTGGCGATTTCCTCTGTATGTGGATATACAACATAAAGATTTTTGTGCCTCTTTAAGTAACTTCACGGCAATCAAAAGTATGTATTTTGTGCCTGCCATCCATTTATCCTAGAGAGTGTTCGTTTGTTTCTTCCCTGGCGACATATCAACCAAGTAATTCCCACCATAGTGTGTTTCACCATAGCTGAGTTAGTGCTGAATACCTCCAAGCTACGTAAGCGAGTCATTTGTTTATCTCTTTCCACAAATGCAGCTAACGCACCATTTCTGATATGTGGAGCCTCGTGGAAAAGACACAGGAAATGTAAAATAAAGTTTGGCTGGGTTACTGCAATTTTCATTTCTTTTCTAATGCAGACTACATGCACGGGTAGCTAGAAAAAGTTGACGTAGGTCACTCGAGATGGATGCTGTTTGCGTGTACGTGAACTCTCACCTCGTTACGTCCTACTTCAGTACGGCTTAGCGTACCATTAAGGATTTTATGTACAGCTTGTCTTGTGAGGGCTTCGACGCTAAACCAAAAAATCATACGTAAAATCCAACAGATTATGGTTTTGTTGCGTTATCTACTCAAAGCTACAGTGTAACTTACGTGTCTAAAGTCATCCTCATAACCCACCACAACCATACTTTCTACTTACTTCCCATTAAGTCTAAGTTTAAATGTACAATCTCTTGAACGAGAACAGATCTTTATGGACATGTTACTTACTATTTGCCCTCTAACGGAAGACCTAGTCTCCTGTTCTGGCAATTATCTGTACCTGTAAATGCAGACAAGTATGCCTTACCCCGCCGAGCTGGCACGGCACAACAAACCATCAGAGGATGTCGAGAGGTCGATCATTAGGGTACGACCATAGACAGCTTTCAGGAATATATTACGGAAAGCGACAGGTTAATTGCACCGCGTCAAGATCCTTAATTGGCTCCCATTGTGCTAGTTAGCGGCTATAGACTAGCTCTCAAACATCATTGTACAGCTTGATCAATAGACAGTCTACCAGCTAGTTCGTTACATAATTTGGGTATTAATTTTTCATTTAAATGTATACATAAAAGTTTTATTCTTCCTGTACCTTCAACTCCGGAGAGCGAATATTGAACACACATAGTTGTTACTTGATGTGATGAAATTTTAAAGATTTCTTTTGCAATTATTACTTTGTCTTTAAAGTTTCTACACCATCGTAATTGCAGAAGTAAGTAAAAGTCATCAATATTCTTGGTTTTTCCGCTGACTCAAGGTAATAAAATATAAATTTCGCTTAGATACATTGAAACCGTCATTCTCTGCTAAAATAGCGTTACAAAATAAACGAAGATAGCTCAAAATTTCGTATGACAGTAGTTAAAAAAATGAAAGTATCAATTCAGAGTACATTTGTATCTTTCGATATTAATTACAAATATTCCTGTCAAACAGATAATTACAGATAATCCAGAGAAGCCTTGTAAATTATACAAAGACGTCAATTTTTGAAGTTTCATATTTTCATACATCAGAAATTCTACCAGCAAGTTAATTTTTCCATGAACTACAGCCCATTAACTGATTTTTTTAAAAATAAATGTATACTTACGCAAGTAATGATATATTGTGCAAGACACGAAAGCATACATTTATTGTTTTTGATGGAACCAAGGGCAAAATTGATTAGCTGCTATGGAATGTAGCTAGTTACGCAGAAAGAGTAATGTTTACAACACAACAGGGAGAAGAGGAGCAATTAATTTTTAGCACCTCCACATTCAGAGTAAAATCCTGAAACATGAACTTAGATTTTCAGAAAGGCATAATACACTGACATCATTATTAGCAACAAATCACTACACTCTCCTGAACAACAGCAAGTAATATTTGGAAGTATGCTGCACAGACCGTACATAATACTATTAAAAGAACATGATCATCAACATGAATTACACCGTATTAAAGCAACAGCAAAAGCCTTTGTATTCTCTGGTACGAATTAATAAAAAGATAAAGTCAACGAAGCTTTATAATTGTGCGATTACAATGTATATCAGATTCACCTTGGAAAATATCCAAGAAAGTTGCACAATTTATTCTAAAAATCCGATATTCGCGAGTTATTCAACATCAGTAACCAAAGGCGACAACATTTAATACAAGTAAAGGACACATACAGATAAAAATCGGAAATGGTGATACCTGCAAATTTTATGGAAATTGTTCTCTGTACTATATAGGCCTGACTGGAAGAAATGTTTAGAAATGTTTTCAGGAAGATGTTTACACATTTAGACCGTACCATTTCTATAAGCTACCCATAGCCACACTTATGCATGATGAAGATAACAAAAACTAAGAAACAGAACTCTTAGTGTCCACTATATCACAATAAAGAGCAAAAAGCTCAGTTTACTAGAGGAGCTGAAAATTCATTTACAAGCATTTAGACAGCCAGAAATTTGAAGAATGAGTAACCTGAATTCTGCAGTGAAATACTTTTCAGCAATTTTGCTTATCCACTTCAGTTACATTTTTAACTTCTTTAATAAATGGTAAGAGTCCTAATAAGATATATAAATGCATCTAGTCTCTGAAATTAACAGGACTGTAAATATCCTAACAGGTAACAATTCAGTATCTTTGAGAAGTTTACACTTTTAAATGTAGCAAACATTTGTGTGGTGACAACTTTGTAGAGAAATTTTTATCTTTGGTTTCGTGAAGTTAACATTTATATCTTATAGCGTTCGTTAGTGTTGCGTCTTAGAGCTAAGATCCAGTTTACCATTGTCTTTGTTTATGAAGTTCTTTTACGCTGGCACGTCGGTAAGGACTGCCTCTATCAGTAACAGTAATCAGTTTGTATAATTTTTCCATGTTCCCGACTGTCTGTTGGAATAGCGACCAACACAATCAAGATCAAAGTATTTGTTTTGGATCTTCTGAAGGTGGATCCACAATGTCCAAAATATCATCGTCCGTCACAAAAAAAAAATAAAGTTATTTTTGTCTCAAAAGACGGAATATCTATAAATATTCATTTGAGTTACCACAGTAAGGGCTACCACAAATCTACTGCTCTGTTAAAGTTAAAGACATGATAGAGTACACTAATGTATTAACTGCTGGGTTAAAATGAATGAAACTTTGGGACTATGTTGCCAGGGCCAAACCAGTCGCGCACAGAAACATGGACTTTAAAAGGGTGAAGTCACCGTACAACAGCGGAACATGTGGGTGATGAAGGAACGGGATAAGACCGTGAGCGTCAAACAACGAGCAGTTACGGTGCACTTCGGTGGTGTCCTCCACTACAACAGGGCCCGGAGACAGATTCTGGATGACTTCACACGGGAAGAAACATGGGGAAATTGTAATTAGGACGTAGTGTGACGAGTGTAGCCAAAGAATTTGCTGTTGCTCAGAACAATGTCTCAGGTGCATGGGGAACGTTGCGAACCAAAGACACTGCTGTTCGAAGGAGAAGAGGGGTGTCTACCGCAGTCAGATACAGCTGCAGATGACCGCTACATAGTGCTACAGGCAAGACGTGACAAACATAAAATAGCGGGTGCAATGGTAACGACTTTTAACAGTACTTCAAGGCACGTAGTCTCACTCTCCACAGTGGCACGGTGACTGCAAGGGGTAGTCTATTCGCCCCACGACCAGTACGCTGAGTTCGGTTGACATCCACACGTCGACGGCACCGTTCGCGACGCAGAGAGCACAGGGACTGAACAAACGAGAGATGGGTTGCATGCTCTTCTCGGATAAGATCAGATACCGTCTCTGGACCTACCGGCATATGGTGAGAGGTAGAAACATGCAATGCAGCCAGGAACACTGTCGAATATGATCGTTTTGGTGATAAAAGTGTTATAGTGTGACGAGACATAATGTTGCTAGGCATGTCAACCTCCAAAACTTTGCACACTACACGCTACCCAGTCAACGTTATCGTGACACTGTAACCATTCCTTTATGTATTCAGGGGTTCATTCGGATCTGACTTCTTTTTTATGGATCACAATGAGTGACTGCATCTAACGGCGTAGGTGGAGGAGGTATTGCGACGAAAGAATATTCGGTGAATGGATTGCCTGTCCGTTCCCCCAACTTAACTCTCATCTTTCGCGCGATGGGTGCGTTGAGGAGAATTGCTACACCACTCCCACACGCACCAAAGACCATATAGCAGCTGTCAACCGTGCTGTTAGAGGAACAGAACGCCTTACTACAGGAACTCCTTATCAACCTTGTGACCAGCTGGGAGCCCCTTGCAGAGCGTACATTGCCGTCCATAATGATCACACATCCTATTAAGACCCATATTCCGCCTTTTGAAATGTAGAAGGGACCACTATAAAAAGCGGTTTCTTCAGTGAAATTATTGTCTTTGAACACAAGGGTTGTTTCTGTTCATCTTATTGCCTGTTTCTTTCAGTTATATTTTTTATTTTACTGTAGCAGCTATTCTACATACGGTCCTAGTTTCATCGAGCTATGTTACGTAGCAGTGACACATCATGCGACAGCGCTTGTGTGAACTGGTGTTGTACTGAAGTGAATGTAAACGAAGTCCAGATTATAAGGTTTATAATTTAAACAGCAACCCGCCAGAAGTAAGGTTTAAAAAGTTTATCTCAGACGTTTACCGGCCGTTGTGAAAAGCCTGCCGTTTTTGTTATTTTTACTTCTGCATGTCTGGAATTCCACTGACATGACTTTATAGTTCGTCGAATAGTATATAAAATCCTTGTGTGATGGTGGGTATCAAAGTTTCTACAGTGGCTAACACTCTTGCTAACCTCTTTGATTCAGTGCTTGCTGTTGATAATTCCTGAGGACGCCCTGAAGCTTGCCAACATTTATTTGCTCAATTAGCTAGTTAAATATTGAACTGAACAACTAAGCACATCGGATAAGGCAATGGGAGGGGCCAAGCAACCAAAGTAGGTGGCTTATTGACATCATTTGCACCACTGTCTGACACGATCAATAAACACGTGAGTTTATGAATTATTTTATAAATGATTCAGTATTGTTTCTGGGAGTATTTATAACATACAAGCGAACCCGGCAATGCTTCGCAATTACTAACTAGGTATGGGAATTGGATATGTGTCCTGAAATCCTTCTCCATCCTCTCTCTGTCCATCTCCTCCTCTTCCCTCTATTTGTTTATCTCCTCCTCCTCCCCCTCTTTACGTTCATCACCTCCTCCCCCCTATCTCTATCCTTCCCTATCTCTCCACATTCTTCTCCCTCGTCTCTCTGTCCATCTCCTCCTTCCGTCTCTCTATATCGACTGCCCCGCCTTCTGTCCGTGTCCTCTCCCCCCTCTAGTTGACCTTGAGCCTTTACTGTTATAGACAACGAAACACTGATTTAGAACTGAAGTAGCTTAAAATAAAAGGTTAAGCGGTTGGGATCATTGATAGATGAGTACGGGAGACCTCTCGTGCTGCTAGATCTGTGAAGATAGTGTCTTCAATGACGGTATTTCGCTTGATTTCAATCTGCAAACAGGTAGGATTACCACATTTCGGACGATTCAGGTACCGTAGAAGTCCATAAGCCATAAATCCATTTTTCCTGTTTTATGTAAGACCGACTGTGAGGAAGAAAACAAAACAGCACACAGATGTGCATACAATTTTACATATATAAAGAAAAAGAATAGATATGGGAGAAACAATTTGTCTAATGATTTAAATCCGCCACTTTCATTGCGAACACTGACTGCGTGGAGAAAACCGCACATTTTCGCAGCGCAGCGTAGCACAGCTTTTTCTCTCTCACAGTCAGCTCCAAAGGCAAACTTGTTCATTAGTGTTTAAATATATATATATATATATATATATATATATATATATATATATATATATATATATATATATATAGCTTATGTCTGTCTCAATGTTATTACAATGTATTGTAAAAATTTGAAGTTAGTCGGCAAGAGCTTTTCACGATTTTTGCTAACAACTTTTCTCTGTTACATATTATACATACATTTATATATTTCATGTATTTGAAAACATATAGCATAAGCTTGTCCAAATGTTTACTATAATACCGTGTAAACATTTAAAGTAAATAGGTCAAGGACTTTTCTAAATTTTTGCCAATAATGTTTCCTCTTTATATATTTATTTATAAAACATATATATTGAAAAATATGTATTCGATGTCCATCTGAATGTTTATCAAACTACTGCTTAAACTTTGTATAAATCAGTCCAGAAATATTCTAGACTTTCCCTAACAATGTTTACCCTTGTATAGTATATGCTTGTTTATGTACTGTATATATTTTAAAGTAAGTAGCGTATGTCTGTCTGAATGTTTATTAGAGAATCCTGAAAAAGTTTGAAGGAAATTGGTGAAGAACTTCTAGAGATTTTTGCTAGCAAAGTTTCCCTATTACGTGTTATACATATTTACATAGTACATGTATTAAAATACGTAACCTTGCTGTACCAAATATTTATTACAATATCCTTTAAAATTGGTAATAAATTGATCACGAAGGTTTCGCGATTTTTGATATCAATGTCCATTTTGAATGATGACCTTAGAAGTTAAGTCCCATAGTGCTCAGAGAGCCAATGTCCATTTTCCTCTAACACTCACAGACACATGAATGAGGCTCGAACCAGGTCAGAAAGATAGGACAGACGTCAAATGACATCAACCGATCCGATATAAGCACCCCCCACCATAACTACCCTGTTGCATACCGATCTAGCAAACATGCTTCCAAACAGCCGTAGGAAAGAAACGGTACAGACATATATATCTATTCAAAATGTTATGTACTCACTCCGCTGTACAAGTCCTAGTAGTTGGTAGCGGGAATGACGACAAGCCGTTGTTTAACGTTGTTACCAAATATCTTGAAAAGTACTTCACTGATTTAGTTAAAATTTTTACGCTGTACTCTAACAATCGTATATATGTATAGCCTATATGGTCCCAACAATTGTTAGGGCGTCGTGTAAAAATTTTATCAGTCATGTACTTTTCAAGATTTTTGTTAAAAACGTTAAATAACGATTTGTCTTCATATAAGGTTTTCGGAAATTCCCGCTAGTAAATTCTAGAATTTGTAGAGGGGAGTCAGTACATAATATTTTGAATAGATACATATGTCCGTAACGTTTATGTGCTACGGCTGTTTAAAAACTGAGATCATCACCGTACCCCCACCAAGTTTCACTCTTGGGACGCAAACTCGCCGGAAGACACAAGACTCATCCGACCAAATGACTTTCTTTCATTGCTTCATTGTCCAGGCTTTATGGTTTCGGTATGACGATTTCCTGTTACGGGCATGTGTGTCACTGATGGATGGTTTTGGAATTCCAGCTCGCTTTGCTTCTGGAGCTCCCTTCGTGTTGTTTTGGTGCTGACAGCGTTCGCGAATGTGAGATTCAGTTCTACAGTCACATTTCCAAATGTGGTTCTCTTATTTCTCGTCACACTTCTCCTCAGTGACCGTCTGTAAAGCACTTCCGCTGTGACTTAGGGGATGATTTTTTGGCTTTTCCTGTATGCGGTGTTAATATTAGATACGGTGCTTCTTGAAACACTTCACACCCCGACTATCTTTCTTCAGAAAGCACCCATCATAAAAGCGTCAACAATTTGCCCACCTTGGAAGATCCTTAGTGCCGACATAATGCATCAAAACTATACGGAACACTGTTCTGACCACGACTGAAACTTGCACAGGACATTGCACAACTGCCGTTTGTGGTGGAACACAACTTGCGTTATGTTCAAGTTTGCATTTGTCATTATGTTTCCATGTATGTCTCTAGATTGTCGCACAGATGACAAAATGGTAGATGTCGAAATAGACGACAGATGGATAGAGAAACAATTAAAATCGCTCAGAAGAGGAAAGGCCGCTGGACCTGATGGGATACCAGTTCCATTTTACACAGAGTACGCGAGGGAACTTGCCCCCCTTCTTACAGCGATGTATCGTAGGTCTCTAGAAGAGCGTAGCGTTCCAAAGGATTGGAAAAGGGCACAGGTCATCCCCGTTTTCAAGAAGGGACGTCGAACAGATGTGCAGAACTATAGACCTATATCTCTAACGTCGATCAGTTGTAGAATTTTGGAACACGTATTATGTTCGAGTATAATGACTTTTCTGGAGACTAGAACTCTACTCTGTAGGAATCAGCATGGGTTCCGAAAAAGACGATCGTGTGAAACCCAGCTCGCGCTATTCGTCCACGAGACTCAGAGGGCTATAGACATGGGTTCCCAGGTAGATGACGTGTTTCTTGACTTCCGCAAGGCGTTCGATACAGTTCCCCACAGTCTTTTAATGAACAAATTAAGAGCATATGGACTATCAGACCAATTGTGTGATTGGATTGGAGAGTTCCTAGATAACAGAACGCAGCATGTCATTCTCAATGGAGAGAAGTCTTCCGAAGTAAGAGTGATTTCAGGTGTTCCGCAGGGGAGTGTCGTAGGACCGTTGCTATTCACAATATACGAGGGCGGTTTAGAAAGTAACCTCCGATTGGTCACAGTGCGGGTTGTGGGGGGAGTAGCGACGCCATCTGTGCGTTCACGCACTCAACAGGTCAGTCGGCATCAAGCCGTGGTCGAGTGAACGTCGTACCTGCGCTAGTTTAGTTTTTGTGGCAGTTTGAAATGTGTGCTGCAATAGAAAACCCTGCCAAATGTGAAGTGCGTGCTGTCATAAGGTTTTTTACAGCCAAAGGATATTCTGCAGCAGCTATTCATCGTGAGCTTTGTGCCATGTACGGACCAAGAGTTATGAGTGAAGGAGTTGTCCGTGAATGGGTACGTTTATTTAAAAGTGGACGAGAAAACGTTCATGATGAAGAGAGGAGTGGTAGACCATCATTGGTGACTGACGAACTCGTTCAGACAGTTGATGCAAAAGTTCGTGAAAATCGACGTTTCTCAATGTCGGAGTTGTCTACTGGTTTTCCACAGATTTCTAAGACTCTCTTGTACGAGATAGTGACAGCAAGATTGGGTTACCGTAAGTTCTGTGCACGATGGGTGCCCAAAATTCTTACCGACCACCACAAAACTCAAAGAATGGCCTCTGCATTAGACTTTCTGTCACCTTATAAGGACGAAGGAGAACCATTGTTAAACAGAATCGTGACCGGTGACGAAACCTGGATTAAGTACGTGAACCCTGAGACAAAAGAACAATCAAAGATGTGGGCACATTCAAATTCGCCTACCAAACCAAGAAAAGCCTCGCAAGATTTTTCTGCCAGAAAACTGATGGCAACGGTGTTTTGGGATGCCAAAGGGGTGTTGTTGGTTGAATTCATGGAACGTGGTACGACCATTAATCAAGACGTGTACTGTGAAACAATAAAAAAGTTACGACGGGCTATACAGAACAAACGCCGTGGTATGCTGACTTCCGGTATCGTTTTTTTGCACGATAACGCCCGTCCTCACTCTGCTCGCAGAACAACGGCCCTTCTTGAGTCCTTCAAGTGGGACGTTATCAACCATCCACCTTACAGCCCAGACCTGGCGCCAAGTGATTATCACCTCTTCATGCATTTGAAGAAATGGCTCAGGTCACAGCGGTTTGATGACGACGAAGAGCTCAAAGATGCGGTCACAGGCTGGCTCCAGGCACAAGCGGGTGATTTTTATGCAGAAGGAATTTCAAAGCTTGTGAAGAGATACGATAAGTGCCTCAATCGCTATGGAGACTATGTAGAAAAATAGTGCAAAGATGTGGTTGTAAGATGTATATATTAAAATATTTTTATTTAACTTGGTGTATTTTTTTTTTTAAATCAACCGGAGGTTACTTTCTGAACGGCCCTCGTACATAAATGACCTTGTGGATAACATCGGAAGTTGACTGAGGCTTTTTGCGGATGATTCTGTGGTATATCGAGAGGTTGTAACAATGGAAAATTGTACTGAAATGTAGGAGGATCTGCAGCGAATTGATGCATGGTGCAGGGAATGGCAATTGAATCTCAATGTAGACAAGTGTAATGTGCTGCGAATACATAGAAAGCAAGATCCCTTATCATTTAGCTACAATATAGCAGGTCAGCAACTAAAAGCAGTTAATTCCATAAATTATCTGGGTGTACGCATTAGGAGTGATTTAGAATGGAATGATCATATAAAGTTGATCGTCGGTAAAGCAGATGCCAGACTGAGATTCATTGAAGAATCCTAAGGAAATGCAATCCGAAAACAAAGGAAGTAGGTTACAGTACACTTGTTCGCCCACTGCTTGCATACTGCTCAGCAGTCTGGGATCCGTACCAGATAGGGATGATAGAAGAGATAGAGAAGATCCAACGGAGAGCAGCGACCTTCGTTACAGGATCATTTAGTAATCGCGAAAGCGTTACGGAGATGATAGATAAATTCCAGTGGAAGACTCTGTAGGAGAGACGCTCAGTAGCTCGGTACGGGCTTTTGTTGAAGTTTGGAGAACATACCTTCACCGAGGAGTCAAGCAGTATATTGCTCCCTCCTACGTATATCTCGCGAAGAGACCATGAGGGTAAAATCAGAGAGATTAGAACGCACGCAGAGGCACACCGACAATTCTTCTTTCCACGAACAATACGAGACTGGAGTAGAAGGGAGAACCAATAGAGGTACTCAAGGTACCCTCCACCACACACCGTCAGGTGGCTTGCGGAGTATGGATGTAGATGTAGATGTAGATGTGTGGAAAAAATGTAACTGTCTGCTCTCTCGCCGTTTGTGACTTTGTACTCGATTTTCACTATTTCAAAGGTATTGGGAGCGATATTTTTGTTCAAAAGGTAGTTTGTAAACTGTGACTAACAGTATGAGTACATCACCAACACATTCCTTAAACACGATGTTTCCGAAACGATGATGAAACTTTCAGAGATGACAAAATATCAATCTGGGATTAGTAGGCCTGAACCAGAAAGGACTAACAAGGGGATAGTCCAATCCGACATTACGAAACCTACGATGAAATTTTTCGCACAGGAAGAATACACCGAAAAAAATGCACTGGCAACATTTTAGCTGCTAAGGCACATTGTAACTACACTCCTGGAAATGGAAAAAAGAACACATTGACACCGGTGTGTCAGACCCACCATACTTGCTCCGGACACTGCGAGAGGGCTGTACAAGCAATGATCACACGCACGGCACAGCGGACACACCAGGAACCGCAGTGTTGGCCGTCGAATGGCGCTAGCTGCGCAGCATTTGTGCACCGCCGCCGTCAGTGTCAGCCAGTTTGCCATGGCATACGGAGCTCCATCGCAGTCTTTAACACTGGTAGCATGCCGCGACAGCGTGGACGTGACCCGTATGTGCAGCTGACGGACTTTGAGCGAGGGCGTATAGTGGGCATGCGGGAGGCCGGGTGGACGTACCGCCGAATTGCTCAACACGTGGGGCGTGAGGTCTCCACAGTACATCGATGTTGTCGCCAGTGGTCGGCGGAAGGTGCACGTGCCCGTCGACCTGGGACCGGACCGCAGCGACGCACGGATGCACGCCAAGACCGTAGGATCCTACGCAGTGCCGTAGGGGACCGCACCGCCACTTCCCAGCATACGACCGAGGCACACAGGGCCAACACCTGGCATCATGGTGTGGGGAGCGATCTCCTACACTGGCCGTACACCACTGGTGATCGTCGAGGGGACACTGAATAGTGCACGGTACATCCAAACCGTCATCGAACCCATCGTTCTACCATTCCTAGACCGGCAAGGGAACTTGCTGTTCCAACAGGACAATGCACGTCCGCATGTATCCCGTGCCACCCAACGTGCTCTAGAAGGTGTAAGTCAACTACCCTGGCCAGCAAGATCTCCGGATCTGACCCCCATTGAGCATGTTTGGGACTGGATGAAGCGTCGTCTCACGCGGTCTGCACGTCCAGCACGAACGCTGGTCCAACTGAGGCGCCAGGTGGAAATGGCATGGCAAGCCGTTCCACAGGACTACATCCAGCATCTCTACGATCGTCTCCATGGGAGAATAGCAGCCTGCATTGCTGCGAAAGGTGGATATACACTGTACTAGTGCCGACATTGTGCATGCTCTGTTGCCTGTGTCTATGTGCCTGTGGTTCTGTCAGTGTGATAATGTGATGCATCTGACCCCAGGAATGTGTCAATAAAGTTTCCCCTTCCTGGGACAATGAATTCACGGTGTTCTTATTTCAATTTCCAGGAGTGTATTTAAGAGAATTAAAGTTTCTCAGTTTTGCCGCATGAAGAACCGCTTAGAACTGCTGTTTGTACAGACTTTCTTGCCTGGCGCGCTCTCCGGTGAATAAACAGACACAGCTGTGACAAGAGAATAGAGATGGGCAAACTCGTTCATCCTTGGGAACTAGTTCACCGGTAATCGCTCTATTTTGGAAACCGTTCAGTTTTACTCGTTCACCGTTCATATGTGCAAGGTATATGGTTCTTATGAAAAATTGAAAATTAGTAGCACAGGTGACTGAAGATGGAAAGTGCCAAGAGGGGGCAATTGTCTCCACTCTGGAGTACAGCGTTTTTATTCATTACAGGATTCTCACACGCTTGTAGAAGTAATTTTCGTCATTCTGCAAAACCTCTCGTTTAGCCAACTGTAGCATTATGTGGCTGATCGCAGTGGCCGGCAGCGGTAGTCTCGCGGTTCTAGGCGCGCAGTCCGGAGCCGTGCGACTGCTACGGTCGCAGGTTCGAATCCTGCCTCGGGCATGGATGTGTGTGATGTCCTTAGGTTAGTTAGGTTTAAGTAGTTCTAAGTTCTAGGGGACTGATGACCACAGCAGTTGAGTCCCATAGTGCTCAGAGCCATTTGAATCATTTGATCGCAAGTGAAATAATATAAGGTGGCGCACGAAAACCTGGCTTCGAGTACAGACTGCTCGCCAATTACGCACAATTGACCGCCACGCGCAGTATAGATAAACATGTAATTATTAGGCTGTAAAGAAATAACAAATAAGCTAATGCAAACAACAACTTCTAAACAATAGATGACGATTGGTGGGCGACAGTGAGCAGTTTAGTACTCGGGCCCGATTTTTCGTGCACCATCTTGTACCACTGAAATAATATTGTAGAAGTTATCGTATTCTCTTTACAAAATGTGACACCAGACAATCGATTATCGAGCGCGGGCTTCATTCGGTTGTAAGTCGGTCTGCCTTCCATAACAATGAAAATGCCGTTTTACCTTGGATCAAAAAAAGACGGAAAGTGGCCACTTGTGTGTGTCGTGTTACGACTTCCTTTGCATGTGGAATAACAAAAAACTTGCTTTTTTATAAGTATGTCTTCTGCTGTTTATCGAAATATTGAAGTAAGCTGACATGCCCTTTTGTTACCTGAAAATATGTATGTATTACATACCACGTAATTTTTACGTAATTTACGTAATTATAAAATACATTTTAATTCCAGCTCGTGGACGCTAAATAGAATACGAAAGGTTTGAAACAGATCTAGAATGGGCGTGCGCAGCGATCGAAACGAACAACTCGATACTGAACTAGCTAGGAGCAGTCGGCAGTGGAATTGCGACGAGTGGCCTAGCAAAGGACGAGTCCGGCCGAGGGAGACCGAGACCGAGACCGAAACCGAGACCGAGACCGAGACAGACGGAAACGGGACCGAGGCTTTCTCTGTAGGAGAACATATCGCCGAGTAGCGCGAAGTACAAAGTGTACACACGTGCATTTTATGCACTTAAACCATTCTAAAATGTCTCAAATCGTTAGTTTTTGAATAACTTGCAGTACATATTGACTGCTAAATTGTTACATATGTAATTGTTCCACAAGTGACTGGAGAAGAACCAAAACCAAGGCCTTATGTTACGTTATATTACAGAGTCTTCCATCCGACTGTATATATTACTAACAACGAAATAGTTCCTTATATATTTGCTGTAGATGCCACAAAAAGTGAATTATGTATTGAATGACGAAAACAAACATTTTCCTTACGAAAGGCACACCTAATATAACAAAAATTAACGCATCAGACACTACACAGTAATTACTAGTTTTATTTAGACGGAATTGGGGCGGAGTAAGAAATGATCGTGGCCGTTGTTCTGCATACTGTCCTGCGTACTATGCATACTTAATCAAATTCGTAAAACATGATGATGCAAACCGAGGATGCCCAACTGTCTGAACTTTAACAGTATTTACGCTGATAACCTGAACTGATAAACAGCTATCATGAATTATATTGACCAACAGTTTTCTGAAAAATGCTTTACGCTGTCGAAAAATTTCTTTATTGATAGGTCGAATTACACTATTTGTTACGGGCGGAATCCGAATTGCATTTACTCTTTTCGTTCTCCTTATAAAGACAGAGGTGTTACGTCCAGGCGAAGAGTCAACAGAAACAATGAATTATTTTCTGTAATTGGTAACAAGAAGTTTTCGATTTGGCACTAATTTGTCTTGAGGATCCTAACGACAGCTATAAAGCTGCGGAAGCTGTGATCCACTGATATTTGTCACTGGCATTGTTGTGTACGAATGTGTCATATAATTCATCGACTGCACGAGCGACTCTGTCTTTTTTAGATCGAAACCTGTCTGACTGACTTTATACACAAGAGTTTTAGGGGATAAAAAGAAGCTATGAATTTGTTTATAGTACTGTGCATTAATGCGAAGTCCTTTACAAGTTTATGTGAAGTAAACTTCGTAATTCTGCAACTTCCTTTTCCGCATAATTTTCTGAATCTGTTGAACCAGGAAGAAGAAGTCTGAAAATCAGTAATGTTCACTTTACTCGCAGTTCAAAGCTCCCAGTCTCGTAGATTTCCATTGGTAAAGGTGCTTAGACTTTTTTGTGCCATCTACAGCAAATATATAAGGAACTATTTCGTTGTTAGTAATATATACAGTCGAATGGAAGACTCTGTAATATAACGTAACATAAGGCCTTGGTTTTGGTTCTTCTCCAGTCACTTGTGGAACAATTACAGATGTAACAGTTTAGCAGTCAATATGTACTGCAAGTTATTCAAAAACTATCTTTCGAATATTTTCCTTTCACACTTTTGCTATTTTCATTTTGGGACAATTTCGTAATGCACGTAAATCTTTCTGCCATTTATACAATTCACGTTCATATTTTCCGTAACGAAACTGACTTTGCGTACAGCTTAACTTTAAGCGTTTTCTCCAACCGTTTAACCAAAAAATTTACAAGCTGTCTTTGTTGCTGAAAGCTATTCCTCTCCATAGGTTTTTTGGGCTAGGACGGTACTGTATTTTTGCTTCAAACTTTAATTAACAACAGTCATAATTCGAACCACAATTCGGTCTTTCTTCTAATGTTTCCACAATTTTTAACGAAGTTTCGACATCATTCGAATGCATGTCCAAGATAATAACTAATATATTACACGTACCTACGTATTCAGGAGAAACAGATGATTTCGATCGCATACCACGTATTTCTTATTTCATTTTTGCGAAGTTGAAAACAGGAACTCGATAACACATTACTGTGAAACTCTGGAGCCTGCACAGAGACAGATGCTATTAACAAGCATATACGAAGAAAACGCAAGGAAAAGTAATTTAGTTTTACCTCCATTGTCAACACTTAGCGATACCGCAAAGGCAACTGTTAATTATTATGGATATTAAATGAGTTGCAAACTCGAGCGAACAGTAACTGTGCACCACTGGGTCAGTAAAACTATCAAAGGAAACTGAAATTCGCATCACAAATTACGATCGCGTTATGCCGTATTATCTGTTTACCGATGCACTGCTGCTGCTACAGCTATGGTAGGAATCTACATTTGACCAGCTGTCTCGCGAGCTACAAATTTATCAATTTTCTACATTTTTTAAAAATAATTGCAGTGTGTTTTAGCAGCAAAAATTTTGACATTGTGTTTGTTTCGGTGTATTCTTGCGGAATAACAAATATTAAGGGCAGGTTTCTGTTATGGCGTACAGTCAGCGCCGGCACGCCAGTCGAGAACGATAGAGATGGCTGTGAGAAGAGGTCAGACAGTTGCACGCTGACCGACTCCCTCCAGGACGGCAACGCGACAGCAGTGCCCCCTAGCTAAAGAGGACATATGCGCCGCGCCCGACCGGTGGCAGCGCACTTCAATAGCAGCTTCAAAATTAGCCACTTTCGTTAGCAGAGTCAACGTTAGCGACTTCGTTAGGAATCTCTATATAGCACAGACTTGTGTTGGTTTATTCTGAAGAAGAGTGATTATTCTTTATGGCGCCCCTTGCTTGCGACACCTCAAAATTAAGTACTGTATTGTTCTGTTGTAATAAAACTCATTAATACCAGTTGTTTGATTGTTTGCCTAGCGAACCGAGTAGGCAGGATTCCTAGACACAACAGTTTCGACATGTCGGATTGGACCGTTCCCTTGTAAGTCGAAAGGTACGGAGCCAAACGTTTTGTAGAACTGTACTGTCAAGGAATATGTGAGCACATTCAGAATTGTTTTGACTATGTAACAAAATTATTTCCTATGAATGAAGTTGCTAACATTGAAAGGTCGGTAAACTTGACCAGCATGTAGGCGTATAGCATAAACTCTACTAGCGTACTGCAGATGTCATCATATGTATACTGCAGAGATTGATATTGATCTTAAGGTATGTAAGGCTACTGTAAGTGTTTATGAGTTAAGTTTTACAGTCTATCAGCATTAGTGTTATGCCACTGAACCAGGTTTCGGTTCAAAGGTTCAAATGGCTCTGAGCACTATGGGACTTAACATCTGTGGTCATCAGTCCCCTAGAACTTAGAACTACTTAAACCTAACTAACCTAAGGACATCACACACATCCGTGCCTGAGGCAGGATTCGAACCTGCCACCGTAGCGGTCACGCGGTTCCAGACTGAAGCGCCTAGAACCGCACGGCCACACCAGCCGGCCCAGGTTTCGGAATTATAAAATACGCTTTTCGTTTTCCGACAAGCAAAGGGAAACTGTAGACAAGCTGAAGCGTTCTGAAGTCAAAATACGCACTTGGAAGCATCAGATATTGACTAGATTTTCTCCATCTCTTAACAAAAGCCAGGTTCAGGATCCTCCTCCCCAATGTTTCCATCCCACCATCTATCCGAAACACAGTTCCTCCAAGAACCCTCTGCACCCACCTTTCATGCACCTTCAGTAGAGTTAAGTGCTCAATTTTTATGAAGACTGTCACAAACTGAATGTATTATGAAAAGGGAACAATATTTCACTTGGAATTGGAAACATACAATAGCCTGTTTTAGCAGTTTTAAATGCACTAACTTATTTAATATTTTTAAGTTAAAAATAACTATGTTTTATTACTGCTCTCGGCCGCAGTGTAGCAATTGTACAGCTGCGAACCCAATTTCACCCTCATGTGCCATGGAGGGAAAAAACAACAGTGGAAAATAAAGGAGCAGACGCCCAACATATTTCCAAGACTGTATGGAGATACAACGTTCATTTGATCAGTTGCACGGACTGTCCGGTCGCCACAGCCGAGCAGCGAGCAGTTACTGGCGACTCCACTGTTGTTAAAAATTTCCCCGTGACTGAAACATCGTTCTATTGTGACATTATTTTGATTAAGTGTGTGTGTACAAGAGAGCCGGAGTTTCATTCTCTTGTGAGAAAATGTTTTTGAGTTTCGGTATTTTATCAATATTTGATTGAAATTTGTAATGGCAACTTTATATCAATTTCCTAATTCTCGTCAATAAATTTTAGTCCAAGCGTGGAAGTTCTGGCTAGGCAAAGAATTTTGCCATTTCTTTCTACGGCCTTGTCGTAAGTTAGGTAAAATACATCGCACGCTTATGGGGTAGTCGCAAAGAAACTTAGGGATAGATTTATAAACATTTAAACAAAAATCACAAATATATTGAAGCCCCGACAACTGTATCAACGGTTATGATAAACAGGGAAAATTGTGCCACGTTAGAAGGATCGATAAGAGAGCTAACTATGGGGAGATGTGACTTCGAAGAAACAGTGCTTACTCTCGTACATTTTGAGGCATCACTCAGCTCTCCGTAACTTGTACGTGAAATGGGTTTCACCCACAGTACTTCGTGAAACGTAATACGTGAAAGGAAGTTACACTCCTGCAAGTCATAAGAAGCGCTGTCTTTAGCTTCCACTGACTTCCACTGACTTCAAACTTTCGTGTCGTCTTGAGACAATGGGTGCTGCATCTGTAAGTTCGATCCTCATTTTTCTCGAATACGATTTTCTTAAAGGCCTGTTTCACCAGATACAGAACGCTCATAGTTGCAATAGTTCTACGTATATATTCAGTCCTCAGTTTTCCCATGTATGATTTTCTCGGATGAAGCCCGTTTTACCAGAGACAACGCCTAATAGTTGCAATAGTTAAACGTTAATGGTCCGTGCAGAAATGCGACGCAACAGTTGCGAAAGGGCATCGACACATATTTTTAGTGAATTTGTGGAGAGGTCATAGTCAAATAGGGCCGTATGTGCTTCCCTTCACTAACCTGCATCACGGAATACTGTGTGTGTGAGGGACGTAGTCACAGTGTTGTTGGAATTTATCCCACTTGATCTATGCACACGTATGTGCTTCCCACGAGATAGATATCCAGCTCACTTTGCATATCTTGCTCATGAATATCTGAGCCAGACGTTGCCTGAGTGGTGAGTGGGAAAGCAGCTCTGGCCAGCTCGTACACACAGTACGGAGTCGTGTGAAAAGTCTTATGTACCTGTCGAGACTCAAGGAATCTCCTGACAAGAAATTACGCTGCAGACATATTTTCGTAATACATTTACCTGGACAATCGCTGTGCAGTGTGACGCTCGCCGGTATCTACGCAGATAAACATCGTCGCACAATTTCATACAGCCGGTATAGCCCGCCTTGATACGGGTAGCTGTTTCTCATACTTCTTACACCAAAGCTAGCGATATTGTCAATGGAGACGCAGCACACTGGAGTCACATTCGAGAGGAATCGATTTCAAACCCACAGACAGCCACAATTTTCTTACTTTTTCTGTGGTTATGATAAATCGATTAAAGCGAATGCTTCATTTTTGCTGCCTTCGACATTGTACTACGACCCTGATAGTCTCGTTGCCGATGCGACTTTAAACCTTAGTTACCCTTCCTTTCTCTTGCTGCAGGTATTTATACTACTCATATTTGGCAGTATATCGTTTCATTATGTTTCCTTGCGAAGAATGACTGTAAAGCAAGAGTTAACTTTTAGGGGAGGATTCTAGCACTGACCTGCATACTTCAGTTAACATAGAAGACTATATTTTTCCTTGCTTTACTTTAAACAAATAATAAAGAGTCAGTATCTGGAAGCTGAGATTGTTATGGTTCAAATGGCTCTGAGCACTATGCGACTTAACTTCTGAGGTCATCAGTCGCCTAGAACTTAGAACTAATTAAACCTAACCTAAGGACATCACACACATCCATGCCTGAAGCAGGATTCGAACCTGCGACCGTAGTGGTCGCTCGGTTCCAGACTGTCATGTGTTCTTAGTGCTTACACTATGAAGGTCCATACCAACACACAGCTCAGTCCTTACGAAATAGTCTACGGCAAGCGAATGACCTCACCGTCTGACTTAGCACCATCAGCAAGAGGTAGCAGGAACAAACGCTTCAGAGACCTTGAAAACTACATGAAGTGTGAAAGCATGTAAAGGCTCACACCTGTCAGTCATTTGTTCAGCAAGCTGCTCGACATGATTGCAGAGCTGTTATACATTAATATTGTGTTTGGATACTTCAGTTATTTGAGCTATTCAGTACTGAAGAAGTGTCACGTCAGGATGCTTAAATGGCACTGGAAAGCACCATATAAAGTCACTGAAATAGTCTCCCCAGTCACATTAAAATTCCAAATGCCGTTTCTCTCAATCACAATGTACGTGAACTGTGAAAAGCCACATTGTACACGGCAGCTACTGAAACAGCCGATGAACAGAAAGAACGACCCCATAGCAGACCACGGAAGCAGCTAAGGCAACCGCAGAACATACCAGACGGTGACTAGCTGGTGAGATGCCGACGCCATGGTACGTTCTTCGACGTTGACGATCCAGGACGCTGCCAGATGAGGCAGGGAGCGGGCACGGCCTTCTACAAGCTATCTTCTATTCCCGAGGCAGTGCAAAGCGTGTACATATCGCTTACAGATAGTGCGTGAGTGTCCGTGTGTGTTCATCTCTCGCAAATAACAAGGTGACACACTGAGTCAGACTCTTAACCCTGACTTTTCTTCCAGAGAGATCTAATTCAGCTTCCTCCATTCATTACGTTACGTTTATGGAGAAAGATTCTTGGTTTTGGTTTGATCACAACTTTTTCTTTTGAGTTTTGGTTTCTTCTAGTTGAAGCAAACTGAGCCCTCCACCCGCCCCCTGAACTTAAAACCATCACTGCCAGTGGTATTGTGGTTTATTTGTCACTTATCACGAATGAAGCGTAACATGCGAGAGATGTGAGCGTACTACACCTTTGCCACAGTATTGGAGTTAGTGCAATAGAGGATTTTCTTTAAATAAGCCCCCACGGTAGCTCATTTTTATTTGGTAAGGTGGCGTAGGTGCCCACGTTCGTAGGGTGCTGGAGAGTTAACCACGCCGCACTCAGTACGGACATGTCGCGTCAGCTGGCTCAACGCGAACCCGCAGGCAGGAAATGAAAGCTGTCTGTGCGGAATCAACGCTGTCGGTTGGCACCAGAGACGTCAGAGATTCGTTTAAGTCGGTGTGCCGTTTGGGTCTTGGCCACTTGCTTAAGTGTATGTACCATTCCAATAAGAAATGCGAGTGCAATTTAGAGTACTATGGTTATTTACATCGATCACCTGCTCGCCTTCATGACTCGACACTCCACCACCGCTCATCCTGAACGACATTCCCTACAGTAGTAAGAATAATATGAGGTATTCACCTGCAATCATCTTGTAGGTACCTTTTCAAGGAGTTAGCATTTTAACTGCACCTTTAAAATAAACAGGAACCTTGACTATTATAGATACAATTCAAAGAGACGTGAAGATGATAGTGAAATAACGAAATAATTCTAACGAATAGAGGTCCGGAAACAATGGTTTTTCCCGGTATGACGTCTGCACAAATGCAGTCGTGACAGTGTTACAGTATTGTTAATGTCTCATTCCAGCTACCAATTTTCAAAGTGAGCAGCAAACGCAGTGTGCACGTATAGCATCTGAAGTGGCTGCTGTGGATCCATACACATTTTGAATTGGAGAAACAGCTGACGTCTGTTTTACGTACGGGCGTGCCAGTGGCAATGCACGGTAGGTAGCACTATTGTATCATGAAGAGTATCCTCAAAGAAAATAGCCAGACACCGATGCGTTCACTGCATCCCATCAGCGCCTCCGCAAGACTGGTTTATTTAAACACAGCATGCAAGTTGCACATAGACCAAGAACAATACCGATACTGCAAATGGATTAGCGTGCATTACAAGTGGGCGCAACGCCGGGCACAAGTCCCAGAAGGGTTGCTGCAACAGAACGCGTTTCGCCCTCAACAATATAGCGGATATTACAAAAGGGACAGTTTTACTCACATCATGTACAAAGTGTGCAAGCCATAGCCGCACCTGAATTTCCCGGCATTCCTTCTGCCAGTGTAAGCTTTACACAATGTGCGAATGATCCACAGTTCCTTAGCAGACGATGCATGCTTTACCCGAAATGGTATTATGAACATCCACAACATATACGTTTGGACTTAAGAGAACCCACACGCCTCCAGTGAGACGGCACATCTGCTTAAATTTCCGTTAACGTTTGGGTAGATGTCATTGGTGTTCGGTTGACAGGCCACATCTGCTACCTAGACGGCTTACTGGTCATAAGTACCATCAGTTCCTGCAACACGATCTAATCGACTAATCGACTATATGAATGAAGTTCCTTATGATGAAAGGACGCACATGTGGTACACGCATGATGGTGCACCGGCTAACTTTCGTATGGCTGGTCGGGAATAGGTAGCACGAATTTTCGGCAACAAGTGCATCGATCGTGCCTCCCCAGTACCATAGCCTCCCATGACCCCGTACGAATCTTCATGTGACGATATTTAAAAGCCTTGATGTACAGTACTACAGCCTTGTTGACAGTATCGATGAACGAATTATGGGTGGTTGTCGGCGCAGTAGGAACTCGCCTGGGATTTTTGAACGAGCATGGCATCGACGAGGAGACGTGCTTAAGCCTGCCTTTACATGAACGGTGGCCATGTGGAACTCTTGAGGTAAAGTGTTTGTCCTCAAGTGCAAATCTTCATTTGGCACCCTCGGGGACTCTGCTGTAAGGCGTTCGTATAATTCGTATCGTTGAAACCATAGGCTTCCGGACCTATGTTTATTAAGATTATTTGCAAAGTAATCAATCACAGATTGGGATGAATAGTCATGCCCCTTCTTGTAAGAAGTAGAAATGATCTTCAATACTCGATATTAAAGCTGTCAGTGGAGCACAAAGGACTACAATACGAATCCAGAAAAATCATTGATTACTTGCTCGATAACGTGAGGAGTCCGACACCTAGCAAAGTAATTTTCAAATCTAAACTAAAATCATGTCTCCAGGAGAACTCCTCCTATTTCATAGGCAAATTTTTATCTAAAAACTGGTAGCTTGTAAAAACGTACTTTTTATGTGCAGCTGCATGAGTAGGGTGGTGGTGGTGGTTAGTGTTTAACGTCCCGTCGACAACGAGGTCATTAGAGACGGAGCGCAAGCTCGGGTTAGGGAAGGATTGGGAAGGAAATCGGCCGTGCCCTTTCAAAGGAACCATCCCGGCATTTGCCTGAAACGATTTAGGAAAATCACGGAAAACCTAAATCAGGATGGCCGGAGACGGGATTGAACCGTCGTCCTCCCGAATGCGAGTCCAGTGTGCTAACCACTGCGCCACCTCGCTCGGTGCATGAGTAGGGCTGACAACTAATACACTGGTGAAAAAAAAATAGTACATCCTTTACAAGTTTCCAATTCACTCAAGATTTATTTTGCAACAGTGCTTATGGAGTACATGAAATGATTACATTTACAGATTAATTGCTCAAACAGTTTTGAAGTACCAGTTATCTACCCATGCTGAAATACATTAGTACGTGGTGTAGTCTCCAAGGGCGCCAATGCAGGCGCTGACTCTGGCCTCCACTCGATCGTACAGATGGCGAATACTGTCCCGGGACACTTTATGCCAAGCCTGCTCAACCTATTCACGTAGTTTGGTAAGAATTGTTGGTTGACAAGTCGCACGAGTCACTTCTCGTCCCGTCATATACCACACGTGCTCGATTGGCGACAATTCCGGAGATCGTACTGGCCAGGAAAGTTGCTGCACGTCTTGCAGAACACGTTGAGTTTCACGGGCAGTGTGGGGGCGAGCATTATCCTGTTGGAACATCACATCACATTCCTGTCGCAAGAACGCCAAAAGGTCTAAGAACCTTCTGCATGTTCCGAGCACTTGTTAGCGTCCCCTCCAGAAACACCAAAGGTGAATGAACCGTAGCTTATCGCAACCCACACCATAAGACCTGGGGTGGAGCCAGTGTGCCTTGGACGAATGCAATCTACGAGACAGCGCTCACCAGGTCTAAATCGTACGCGCAAACGCCATCACTTGCGTGCAGGAAGACTCTGCTTTCATCCCTGAAGACCACGACGTGCCATTGCATCTTCCACGTAATCCTCTGACGGCACCAGTCGAACCGTGCACGTCATTGCTAGTGCGTGAATGGAAGACGGGACAGAGATGTGAGGGCCCGTAGTCCCACTTCTAATAACCGTTTTGCAACAGTTCGTCATGACACGTCTGGTCTTACAAGTCCTCTTATCTGTGCTGTGCTAGCTGTACGATCTTCCACTGCTGCCCTTATAATACGACGACCCTGCGTCTCTGCTGCGTGGACGTTTAAGGGTGTGAGAATGTTCAACTCAGCACTGGTACCGGCATCGTGGAACAATTGACGCAGCACGTCCGACCTGTGTGTGCACGACCATCACGCCACTCGAAAGATCACAATTTGACCCCTTTAAAATTCGCTAATTTGGCTGTGGGAAGCAGGAGAGTTTCTCCGTGGCATGGCTGCCTGCTTACTTTAGTCATTTGAACCACACTGAGCCTTCTGACCATGAGCATTCCCTACTGAAGGGTAGACACAGGTGGTTGCTATTCCACAACGCTATATGTTCGCAGATGACTTTGAAATATTTATCAGTGCATCTACATCAGTACGAGTGGCATATTATGCCATCATATCAAAATCGACGTCGTCTGTCCAGGTGTACTATTTCTTTCCGGCAGTATGTTGCTTAATCTTAATCTTAAAACTAATCATGTATACATAACCTGTGCACTAATTCGTTTCATACAATTTCGATGAAAAGTCCAGATGACCTATGGAACATGTAACTAAATAACTATTAGTGCTTTAGGATGTACTTCTCATTTAGCAGCATCGAGTAGAAAATTTCTACCTTGACATTTTCATCAAGAAGTGTAGATTCTGCTTACTTATGTCTATCAGGAGTGTGCTTTCAACCAATATTTTTCTATTCATAGAACTATCTGCAAAACTAAAATGAGTTTTACGTCTAGGGCAATAAATATATTCGACGGTTAAGACTGAAACACTATGGGAGAAACCGAAGTCAAAACATTTTTAACGAGTGAGCCGAAATAAATAGCTGCAATTTGAGAAAGATTAACGTTTTTAAAAGTCTATGAGTGAAACAATTAAGTCAGAGTCCTCCAATGATACTTAACAATTAGTATCAGTAAATAAAAGAGGCCGGCTGCTGTGACCGAGCGCTTCTAGGTGCTTCAGTCCGGAACCGCGCTGCAGTTACGGTCGCAGGTTCGAATACTGCCTCGGGCATGGATGTGAGTGTTGTCCTTAGGTTAGTTAGAATTAAGTAGTTCTACGTCTAGGGGACTGATGGCCTCAGATGTTAAGTCCTATAATGCTTAGAGCCTTTTGAAGCATTTGAAATAAAAGAGTTCAATAGGCCTTTTCCAGTTTCTTAAACATGGTTACATCCATTTACCTCTCATAGCAGTTGTTCATAAGTGAAATCATTCTTTCCATGCAGATCCTGTTTTATTGACCTCTGGCCAAATGAACCAAAGAAAAATCGTTCATATGACACATGTTGTGCAAGAAGATTGCTACAGACATCAATGCTTGTCTTCATGTTTAGATTCACAGTTTAAGTTCGGTTGAGAAAATATTTCACTATATTTTTATGACATATATTTACGGTGGGACATCAATTGGACCATCAATGATTTGTATGGCAAACGGTTTTAGTGACCGCTACAGACCTTGCTGTCGTGCACCCACACCGACATGTCATCATCCTCATTTTAGTGGCAATATTTCAAGCACTGAATGTCATTTTTCACGTCTTTATCAATTATGCTAGAATGACAGAATTTCTATTGTATAGAACTATGCGGAAATTCCCAAATTTGAATTTTTATGGTTGGAGGAGGATTGCAATTCTGCATCTTGTGCTACCATACCAATTGTCCATCTACAAGGTCTCTCATCAGGGTGCCAAAGCAAAATAGGATTATATATACGAATATCAACCGTATTAATTGATTCTCAGACATTGTGTATTATTATACTCTCTTATCGTAAATTATATGAGGGGAGAAGATAATCATGCATACTATCCATTAATTATAACAGACTGTGCAGTGTCATCGGCCGTCGTATTTGGGTGGAGCGAATTTCTCATTATATCCATCTATAAATCCTGCCAAATAACAAGGCAAGTGATACCAAAATAGAAATGAAAAGGGAAGAGTTAAAACGACAGGGTGATGAATCTACTTGTGTCAACGTTAATGCTATAAATTTTGAACCACTGGCGATGTATTAAGTACATAGCGTCATATGAGAAAGCAACAGACATGCTGTATAGTGTCCGCAGCTCGTGGTCGTGCGGTAGCGTTCTCGCTTCCCACGCCCGGGTTCGATTCCCGGCGGGGTCAGGGATTTTCTCTGCCTCGTGATGACTGGGTGTTGTGTGACGTCCTTAGGTTAGTTAGGTTTAAGTAGTTCTAAGTTCTAGGGGACTGATGACCATAGATGTTAAGTCCCATAGTGCTCAGAGCCATTTGAACCATTTTTTGCTGTATAGTAGTATTCTGTGACATCTGTCATTGAGTTACATCACACATTATGTCCTAGTATCAGGGTACACTCTAGGGGCTTGCGTAGTATTGTTTGATGTTGTAATTATATTGCCGACACTGGAATATTCTGAACAGTCACATGATCCGTAGACAGAAAATAATTCAAACATTTTGCGACGTGGAGGTAATACAAAATAAAGTGAGTAGCATATTTTCTTGTAATAACAATTTCTTTTAACTTGAACTGCACTTATCAAAAGAAAGAACTCCGGCATACCGTGTAATTATGTTTGACGTATTTTGTTTTGCTGTGTCGATGAGTAAAGTATGAAATTTGTTTCGTGAGTAGTCAGGCAACAGCTTATTAACACTAACATGGATTCTGTGAACATACGTAACGAATTAGAATTGGATTACTAACAGTCATACCAAATTAAGCGCCCGCATCTCGTGGTCGTGCGGTAGCGTTCTCGCTTCCCACGCCCGGGTTCCCGGGTTCGATTCCCGGCGGGGTCAGGGATTTTCTCTGCCTCGTGATGGCTGGGTGTTGTGTGCTGTCCTTAGGTTAGTTAGGTTTAAGTAGTTCTAAGTTCTAGGGGACTTATGACCACAGCAGTTGAGTCCCATAGTGCTCAGAGCCATTTTTGAAATTAAGCTCATTTCTGGTATTGTAACGTAAAGTGATATGTACAACGTTTCTATTCATTCTGTCGTTAGATTGATAAAACATTTACTGAATTTACATCGAATATGCCAATCTTATATTTTAATACTAATTAAAAAGAGAAACGTAATTTTCCCTTCCATACTTTACCACGCTCAGGTTTAACCTGAGTTCATTTTCTGTCTCGACTTTCCTTCAACAGTTAGACATACTGCAGTAAATGAAATACCAGAAATGAAAGTGTAGATTTTCTGTGCTGGCGTTATTAAAAATTGTTTTTCAACCCAAAATAGTATATCGACATTGCTGACAGCAGAAAAGTTAAGTTGTCGACAGAGTACACGAACAAGCAAAACACGTAAACAGTTTCACAAAAAGAATCGTAATAATAATGGCTTTCTGGAGCAAGTTTTTTTTTTTTGGGGGGGGGGGGGGGGAGGATGGTCTTTCCAGCACAATCTCGCGAAACACAGGACAAGTACAACGAAAATGGCTGATGCAAAAGATAACCCTTCTTCTACCTTCCATGAAAAAATCAACATCAATGTATAGGGTGATTATAATTAGTTCCACTGTCAACACACTGAAAAAAACGAACCACAGCCCCAAATGACGTCAAATTTGAACGGCATAGTATCGAAACGTTATGAAAACAAAAACAAAAGAAAAAGAATATTTTCCCTCTAGATGGCATTGGAAACGTCATAACGTAAATGTGTTGTATTACTAAGACCAACATGGCGGTTATAGTGTGAGTTCACATTTAAACTAACCGTACTGTGCAATGCACATGGCTGCAAAAGTTTGGTATTCAACAGTCGTGGCACTGTTGGTTACGTAAGACCATCTGCCAAGGCAAGGTCGTACCCTATCGGATGGGAAAGACGTTTTAATTGTCTTGAGGGCCAAAAACCACATAAAAAGGAACAATGGAATCGCTTTTCAACTGTCATGAGGCCAAAATCGCACAAAAAGAAACAAAGAAATCGGTTTTCATCTATCGTGATACTGGTCCAAGTCATGTTCGATACGCTGTATACCTTTTTTCCGCCGAAGTTGAAATCGAGAAGCAGCATGTTCCACAACAGATCAGAGGGCCTCCGTGTCACGTTCAGAATGTGTTGCGCAATGTGTGACTTTAATTGAGCGACGTTTGTAGTCAGAGCACTGAACACAGCATTTTTCATATAACTCTACAACCAGAAGTCACATCGAATAAGATCAGGGATCTGGACAGCGACACTATATGGAAATGACGGTTCGTAAATCTAGCATTTCCGAAATGCCTCCCGCTTCACTGGTTGTGATGATGATGATGATCATGATGTTTGGTTTGTGGGGCGCTCAACTGTGCGGTCATCAACGCCCGTATAAAGTACGAATTTTTACACAGTCCAATCTAGCCACTGTCACGAATGATGATGATAGTGATAATGATGAGGACAACACAAACACCCAGTCCCAGGGCAGAGAAAATCCCAAACCCGGCCGGGAGTCGAACGCAGCACCCCATGATCCAGAGACAGCAACGCTAGACACTAGACCACGAGCTGCGGACTTCACTGGCTGTACAATGTGCGTAGGAGCGCCATCTTGCATAAAACAGATCGTAGAAACACATCCACGCTGTTGAAGGCTGGGTATGACGGTGTGCCAGAGAGTTTACCAGCGACGTTACAGGTAACAGGACCCGCAGGGCTTATCTCCTCGAAAAAATGTGGCCCTACGGTACGTTGCCGTCAACCCGCACCACACAGTCACCTTTGTAGTATAAAGTGGTACCGGTTTATGTGCGAGCGGATTTTCCGTTGCCCATTTTCTGTAATTCTGTGTACCGGCATGTCCTTGGGGATCCAATTGGGCTTTGTTCGTGCACAGAATGTTCCATGGCCCTTTATTGTCCACTTCCATGCGAGTAAGAAATTCTAGAACAAACGTTTGTCTTACTTGAAGCGATTCCTGAACATTGGTAATTTTGTATGGCTCGCAATACATGATGTTTCTTAGATTTGTATGCACTGTGCTCACAGACATGACCAAATATCGGGCAATTTACCGTGCACTGCATGTTTGCACACCACCGTTCGACCCCTCCTGCAGTACTGTCGCCACATCTTCTACTGAGGTCGGATCACTTGTCTTTCTCCCTGTGCCACATGCGCTTCGAGAAAGCCTGTCTTTTCGAAGTTTGTCATCATTTCCTCCAGACCCTTGACAGACAGCGGAACAACGCCTCTTTCCATAGCCCTGAACGTCCGGAACTTCTGTAGAGGCACTGCCGCAGTCACCGTTCTGGTAAAACAGCTTTACCAGAAGCGTGACGTCCTGTATTGAGACAATCATGCCCAGCGTCTCAGAGGCAAAATAAGGAACTGCGGTGTTTCCCGCGTATTTTATTTTGCATATTCGCCACTTATAGCGGTATCTAACGGTAAAATTTTCCTTAATTTATTTTATTTCCATAAAGTTCCTCCCTAGTTCGATAACATTCCGTTCAAATTTGTCGTCATTCTGCGCAGTGGTTCGTTTTTTACAGTCTTTTTGAAACTAGAACTTTAATTAAGTCTGTTAGAAACTTTACTTATAATCACATTGTAAATTCAGAGTTGTTAATTGCGTTAGGGTTAAAAAAACAATGTGAAATTTCTGAAAAAGGATACACAGCAAACGATCTATTGATATTTTTAATGGTCCTGTAGTACAGGAGACATTTCTGGGAAAGCATTTGTTCCCCACTTATAGCGCAATACATGAATAGAGCGAAACTACAGAAAATGAAATATCCATTCATATATTTCATTGAAAATATACGAAAAACAAGCCTTTGATAAAGTGGTTAGGATTCAAAAACACACTTAGTACATAGATTAACAATGTGTTATTTTTTTGTCTTTGTCTACCAACTGTTTATTGCAGTATTAGTGAGTTGGTGACGTTGCAGATGCTTCCACGTGTGTTTCTGTCATCTTGCCTGCATAACGCAATTAAATGCTCACCCTATAAGATCTTGTTACACGAATTTCATAAACAGTTCCTGCTCCCATTGATAGCAGTTGTAATAAGACTCACACAGTAATAAATCATCTGTATCGGAGACTAACATTTTAAAGTTGCGATTATTGTTTAATGCAGTTTGATTGGTATTATGTGTATTATTATTCATATGTGTTTCTTCCAAAACCTACAATGAATGAACTGATTGCTGGTAAGCTTTGAATGGATATAATGATTTTTTATGAATTTATATGGATTGAATGAACTGATACAGTACTGGCATCAATATGCATTAATATAAGTACGTAATCAGTTGTGTGTGTATGTGGAAGGGGGGGGAGGTGGGGGAGAGGGGGCACAGGATACTACATCCTTATATACAGCTCATATGGACAACTGGCTGGTGATATAGCAAGGTGGCATTCATGCTCACACCTCAGAACAAAATGCAGTAGAGCTAACGGGGTAGAGCTGCAACTTAATATACAGGGTTATTACAAATGTTTGAAGCGATTTCACAGCTCTACAATAACTTTATTATTTGAGATATTTTCACAATGCTTTGCACACACATACAAAAACTCAAAAAGTATTTTTAGGCATTCACAAATGTTCGATATGTGCCCCTTTAGTGATTCGGCAGACATCAAGCCGATAATAAAGTTCCTCCCACACTCGGCGCAGCATGTCCCCATGAATGAGTTAGAAAGCATCGCTGATGCGAGCTCGCAGTTCTGGCACGTTTCTTGGTAGAGGAGGTTTAAACACTGAATCTTTCACATAACCCCACAGAAAGAAATCGCATGGGGTTAAGTCGGGAGAGCGTGGAGGCCATGAAATGAATTGCTCATCATGATCTCCACCACAACCGATCCATCGGTTTTCCAATCTCCTGTTTAAGAAATGCCGAACATCATGATGGAAGTGCGGTGGAGCACCATCCTGTTGAAAGATGAAGTCGGCGCTGTCGGTCTCCAGTTGTGGCATGAGACAATTTTCCAGCATGTCCAGATACACGTGTCCTGTAACCTTTTTTTCGCAGAAGAAAAAGGGGCCGTAAACTTTAAACCGTGAGATTGCACAAAACACGTTGACTTTTGGTGAATTGCGAATTTGCTGCACGAATGCGTGAGGATTCTCTACCGCCCAGATTCGCACATTGTGTCTGTTCACTTCACCATTAAGAAAAAATGTTGCTTCATCACTGAAAACAAGTTTCGCACTGAACGCATCCTCTTCCATGAGCTGTTGCAACCGTGCCGAAAATTCAAAGCGTTTGACTTTGTCATCGGGTGTCAGGGCTTGTAGCAATTGTAAACGGTAAGGCTTCTGCTTTAGCCTTTTCCGTAAGATTTTCCAAATCGTCGGCTGTGGTACGTTTAGCTCCCTGCTTGCTTTATTCGTCGACTTCCGCGGGCTACGCGTGAAACTTGCCCGCACGCGTTCAACCGTTTCTTCGCTCACTGCAGGCCGACCCGTTGATTTCCCCTTACAGAGGCATCCAGAAGCTTTAAACTGCGCATACCATCGCCGGATGGAGTTAGCAGTTGCTGGATCTTTGTTGAACTTCGTCCTGAAGTGTCGTTGCACTGTTATGACTGACTGATGTGAGTGCATTTCAAGCACGACATACGCTTTCTCGGCTCCTGTCTGCCATTTTGTCTCGCTGCGCTCTCGAGCGCTCTGACGGCAGAAACCTGAAGTGCGTCTTCAGCCGAACAAAACTTTGAGTTTTTCTACGTATCTGTAGTGTGTCGTGACCATATGTCAATGAATGGAGCTACAGTGAATTTATGAAATCGCTTCAATCATTTGTAATAGCCCTGTACTTTGCACACGCTAGGAAACTATCATTATTCGGTTATGAGATTTACGATTGATTACTTTGTCTCATTTTTTCAGATTACAAATTTCACATCCATAACCTCACGGGAGTAAATATAATTCCACAAAATAATCTACCGGCTGTTATTAGGGCTTTCTTGAACAGCGAGACTCACTGTAGAGGCAGCACACAGGTGATACTCGTGTAGCTATTAGACTAATGCATTTGCATTATGCTGGACATAATATCAAACTAATAACAATTTAAACATAGAGGAATCCCATTTTATGGGAGGTATCTGCATCTCAACTCATAATTCGACATCCCTCCTTCATATTTCTACACCCGTGGACCAGTTCGCCTGCGCAACACAGCCAGTCGAACCAGTACCTCTCTAAACTTTCCGAATACCATACGGACTTGCTTAGATGGCGCAATAGGTAGCACATGGCCTACAAGAAACAGAGTTCACGGTTTGAGTCCTTGTCTGGCACTGGCCAGTGTGGCCGAGCGGTTCTAGACGCTTCAGTCTGGAACCGCGCGACCGCTATGGTCGCAGGTTCGAATCCTGCCTCGGGCATGGATGTGTGTGATGTCCTTAGGTTAGTTAGGTTTAAGTAGTTCTAAGTTCTAGGAGACTGATGACGTCCAATGTTAAGTCCCATACTGCTCAGAGCCATTTGAACAATTTGAACCTTGTCTGGCACACAGTTTCAACTTTTCGCGAACGTCCACCGCAGCGCATCGCATGCCGAAGGACAAAATATTTTCAGATCCTTACTGTATTGTTGGGTGTGATTCTGATATTGATTAGAAGATTTTCTTGTGGCACGTATCTTCAGTCATTTGGTATGCCATTTCCAGTTCACTTTGTCTTTTGATCATAATATTGGCATTAAAACAAGTGATCACTTGAATAAGTAATACGACAGCTAAGCAAAATTCTTTTTTACAAAATTCCCGCTGATATAGAAGGAGATGTTTTTTCTCTGTTAATAATGTGGTTGATGTGAATTCCTAACATTCGGAGATATGAGCCAGCGCTCTATTCTCCATGATTCTAGTACGTCGTTTACCCTGGGCTGAATAACTAGTGTAGTATAAATTTGCGCTTTCTCTCTATCCCATGGCCTCCACCCCCCCCCCCCTTCTCCACCTGTCTCACTGTCTCTCAGAAGTGATCTCTGTTTGAACCGACCTTGATGTGATTGCGTTAATGTTCGTTAATAAGGACACGAAAATTATGTAATTTGCTGTCTGCTGATTAGCTGAGATAAAACTAAGAATCTTAAAATTTTTATTGAGTTGAAACACTGTTTCAAAAGTAAATCACTTAAAATTTGATTACGTAATGAAAATCAAAGTATTATATGTCACAGGTTAATTGGAAATTATTTTAATCCATTATTCAGGAGTTATTTAGAAATTAAAATTGTAAAGTTGAGAAAGACCCAGTAGCGAAAAGACAGTTTGGAAAAGCCACACAGGAAGAGCTCGGAAAGTGATGTGGGTGTAGTGGTAGGGACGGTTTATTTTGAGTAGTGAGAAGTCACAGCACTAGCGTGGCACGAACTGTAAACAAACCCAGTAATAGTGGTTACTTGAAAATCTGAGAAAGGTACAAAATGGCTACAACTGAACTTCGGACGGTGCTCAACAGAATAGAAGTGATACGAATTTCACCTACTGTGATCGGAATATACGTCACTGCCGGCTAGGGTAGTGAAAGGTGCACAAAACAGCCGTAGATATGGAAGGGAACTTAACACGGAACACCAGCTTCCCTATGCAGGAAACTCGATTGCACAGCTACGTAAACTGTCACGGGCAACTAGAGAAGGACCAAATATAGAATACACTGCTTGGATGTGACTGATTACGCTGTTTAAGCATGAAATACCTGTCCATAACAACAAAATATGTTAACGAAATGTTGTCCCAGAAAGACACATACACCATGTTGCATACTCAAGAACTAATTTAGCATCTACAACGTCGGAAAAACTAGAGGATTTGCATCAAAGGCATCTAAAGTGCGAGATAAACTACACTAGAGGAAAGACCAGTCCAGCAGCACTCGTGCATTCCTCCTCATAATCAACGAGTGTCAGGTAATGTCACATTTCGCTAATATCAGACACCCCATTGAAGTGATAGACTTCCCACTATTTATTCTTATATAGATTAAGGATATTTACCCGTTTTACAAGTAACAGTGTTATATGTAGTCATAAACAGAAATTGATAAGGAGACGCTGATTTCCTTAAAGAGTCCCAATATTATAATCAAATCGCGAAAGAGGAATTCCACGAAACCCTTACGTAATGCAAAGAAGACTAATAATCACAGTGATGTTGCAAAATGTTCAAATGTATGGGAATTCCTAAGGGACCAAACTGCTGAGGTCATCGCTCCCTAGACTTACAACAAGCTACTTAAACTAATTTTATGCTAAGAACAACACACACACACACACGCACACACACACACACACACACACACACACACACACACACACACACACACACACACATTCCCGAGGTAGGACTCGTATCTTCGGCAGGAGCGGCCGCGCAATCCGTGACATGTCACCTCGAACCGCGCGGCCACTCCGCGCGGCAGTGATGTTGCGCAGTGTTGCAGGTATATGAGATGTAAGTGAAACACGCCGCTTGCAGAAAGGGAATGGTATTGATCCTCCGGCTACTGCCATAATAGTGTTCTATCGGGAGACCCCCCATGGAAATTTTTGTCGTATGAGTATGATGAGACGATATTACATAACTGAGACGATATTCCATAAGCACGCAATTTCACTAGGAGCCTCATGTGTGTTACAGTGTCAAAAGCCTTCCGGAAATTCAGAAATACGGAATCGATCTGAAATCCCTTGTCAGTAGCACTCAGCACTTCATATGAATAAAGAGCTAGTTGTGTTTCACAAGAACGATGTTTTCTGGATCTGTGATATCCTGTCAGAGAGGTCACAGTTCGTAGTAATTGACGGAAAGTCATCGAGTAAAACAGAAGTGATTTCTGGAGTTCCCCAAGGTAGTGTTATATGCCCTTTGCTGTTCCTTATCTATATAAACGATTTGAGAGACAATCTGAGCAGCCGTCTTCGCTTGTTTGCAGACGACGCTGTCATTTATCGACTAATAAAGTCATAGGACGATCAAAACAAGCTGCAAATCGATTTAGACGAAATAACGGAATGGTGCGAAAAGAGGCAGTTGACCTTAAATAACGAAAAGTGTGAGGTAATCCACATGAGTGCTAATAGGAACTCATTAAACTTTGGTTACACGATAAATCAGTCTAATCTAAAAGCCGTAAATTCAACTAAATACCTAGGTGTTACAATTACGAACAACTTAAATTGGAAAGAACACATGGAAAATGTTGTGGGGAAGGCTAACCAAAGACTTCGTTTTATTGTCAGGACACTTAGAAAATGTAACAGACCTTCTGAGGAGACTGCCTACACTACGCTTGTCCGTCCTCTTTTAGAATACTGCTGCGCGGTGTGGGGTCCTTACCAGATAGGACTGACGGAGTACATCGAAAAAGTTCAAAGAAAGGCAGCACATATTGTATTATCGAGAAATATGGGAGAGAGTGTCACAGAAATTATACAATATTTGGGATGGACAGCATTAAAAGAAAGGCGTTTTTCGTTGCGACGGAATCTTTTCACGAAATTCCAATCACCAACTTTCTCCTCCGAATGCGAAAATATTTTGTTGACACCGACGTACATAGGGAGGAACGATCGCCAAGATAAAATAGGGGAAATCAGAGCTCGTACGGAAAGATATAGGTGTTCATTCTTTCCGCGCGCCTTACGAGATTGGAATAATAGAGAATTGTGAAGGTGGTTCCATGAACCCTCTGCCAGGCACTTAGATGTGATTTGCAGAGTATCCACGTAGATGTAGATGTAGATGTAAATAAATTTATTCTACACTTTCTGGATCACTGTTTGATTCGCGACCATGTTGCAGCATGTTAAGATAAATTCTCTTTTTACAAGACCTGGTCACATGGGTTAATACACAGCACTGTGTCTTGCGAGGTTGGGAAGTAAGGGAAGAGAGCTCCATTTACTTCGGCATGATATAGTGACCAAACTGTCTATAGAAATTAAATTCTTAATCTTCATTTAATTCCTCATGACACCACACGCAATGAGTTCATCCTTACTGTGGACTGTGCTCCTTGCACAATGGGCAGCTTCGTACAAATGTCTGCAATGTTAAACAATATAGGACAATAACTGGATAGCTGCGGTGGTGATATTCACGAGAAAACGAGACTATTACTTTTCATCTGAACTTAACTTGGCCCGTACAAACTTCTTGTTCAGTCGTATGCTAAGCAACTTGGCGTCTACTCTGACTGTAAACTGTCGTAGAATCGTCATGTTGCGTACCTCATAGAGAGGGTGGAACACACAATGAATATGTTACCGTGAATGACCAAAATTGGCGAATTTCAACTTCCACCGGTGAATGTCAACAGATACCAAATACGTCGGTGAAAGATCGAATATTTAATTACATTGTTGTACATTCGGACCCTCCAGTGTGTGTCGACAATCACAGATATGCTCTGGTGGAGGACCAAAACAGAAGAGTCAAACAATAAGCGACTGGCTCTCTTCCGCCATATCCTTTGTTCTGCTCGGAGTCAATCAGCTTCGTCAGTCTTATGCAAGCTGTGATAACGCGAGAAACGTTTTCTTAATTTTTTTCCGATACCCTAATTTATAGTAAACGGATACTGCAGTAAATCGTGTTCTTTTTCATGAAAAGTTAAATGCATTAATTGAGGGTAAACGAGAAGACAATTGTTTTTATTTTTCTCAAGAAAAGTATTCTAAAATTCTTTCTGAAGTGGTTTCTGCAAAAATTAAATGCAACACACCTTTGGATTGCAGACGATTAAGACGTTTTGATGTTTTAAAAAGTTAATTGTACCATTAAAACCAGGGACACGAACATACAGTATTATGTTACCAGTGAAGAATTGTAAAGTATACATCAGAATAGGCTACGGAGGAAGAACACGTATGCTTAAAGAGTTGCAAGTAAAATACAAAAATATTATATGTGAATTTGTAATGTTGTGTTTAAATTTATGCAAACAATGTCAAAAGAAACACAGTGCTCCTAAGAAAGGTATTGTTGTGAAGCCAATGGTTAGTTCTGAATTAAACTCAAGATGTCAAGTTGATCTGATAGATCTGCAGTCAAACAGAGATGGCGAATGTAAGTTCATAATAGTGTATCAAGATCATTTAACTAAGTCTGTCCAGCTACGACCTTTGAAAAGTAAAGGAGCTGAAGAAGTAACGCATCACGTTCTTTCAACATTTTTAACATTTGGTGCACAAGCAATATTGCAGTCAGATAATGGTAGAGAATTCAGTAATCAAGTCATATCCAAAATATGCGCTATGTGGAAAAATGTTAAAATAGTTTATGGAAAGCCTCGTCACAGTCAAACACAAGGCTCAGTTGAGAGGGCCAATCAGGATATACAGAACATGCTAACTACATGAATGAACGATAACGATACAAATAAATGGGCAGATGGTTTATCCTTTGTTCAATTTGCCAAGAACACTACATACCACGAAGGAATATGCCAAAGTCCTTATGAAGCAATGTTTGGCGTTAAAGCAAAAAGAGGCATAGCATCGTCTTTCTTGCCTGACGAACAAATCGCAAATATTGAAACTTAAGAACAACTCGAAGAAATTGCCAATACTTCTGAAACCGAAGAACAGCTTGAAGAAACTGTTAATGCTTATAAAAAAATTTTACCTGTGGTCATACCGAAAACCATATTCCAAAGAAAAATATTGAAGAGGACCTATAACCTACAACATCTTCACATCAAATTCTGTCTAAAAAGACACTAGTTGATTTCTACAAAAAGAGCGGCCGCGAAAGAAAATCTTCTACTGCAAGCAACAAAGATGTTACGAACTTCAGAAAAACAATTTCCTCCTGCTCAAATTGGTGATAATGTACGAATACAAGTCCCTGATGTCGACCGTGGTCGTACAGAGAGCCGAAATGCGTTAGCGGTTGTTGTTGGAATAGAAGACTCCGACTTCTATAAACTGGCAAATAAAAATGGTACCCTCAAGCAGCTTTACACACGTAATCAGTTCGTAATTTTCAAAGAAAAGTTACTTTCCATAGATGAGATTTATTTTCAAGAAATGTCGCTCAGAGAAGCAGCTGCAGCTAATTCGAGAGGCGCGGGACAAGGCTATACACGTTGTCATTGAAAAAGGAAGTGTTCCAGAAATAAATGCAGTTGTAAGAGCAAAGGATTCTTGTGCAAATCAAAGTGTTATAATGGTTTAAGTGGTTGCAATAAATAAGATGTGAATCACATAAGTAAGTAATTATTTATAACTATTATTTTCTTTTCTCATGTAGAATGTACTGTGTATTTTAAATTCTTGGTCATTCCTCGCAGAAAGAGAGGCGAGAAAGTTACAATTACGGAGAAGAAAATATAAATCAACATGTTCAACGTTCACCATTAGTGCATGGTGAATGTCAACATTTACCGGTGTAAGTCAGATATAAGGGTATTTAGCAAATATTTCGGACATACACTAAGTGACTATGTGAATGTTGACATTCACCGGTGAAAGTCGACATTCTCCAGATTTCGGTGTTTCACTGTAACAAATATATTGCGGATTCTTGCTAGAGTTTGGTGAGGAGCGGAACAGATAGTACATTAAACTCTGTCTAAGGTCTTGATCCGCTCTGACTTGGTTACGGCAGCATCATCTATGGTAACGTAGCGAAACCGAGTTTGCAAAATCTCGAAGCTATAAACTATAGGATGCTCCGTCCTGTTCTTGGACCAATGAAATCAAAGACCACCAATGCACTGTTAGTGGAAGCTCAATACACGTCGGCAGATGTTGTCCAACAATTTCTTGTTTAATAGATGTTGCATATTTGATTGTGCCTCCCTCAAGACGGTGGTTCAGTTCTGAGGGCTCACGAAGGCACCTCACAGAATAAGGACGAACCGAACTCCCTTACAAATTTGCAGCTCTGAGAAATGGCGACACCTTTCACCGTTTGTCCTACAAGACTCGAAACTCCCTTCCTTTCGCTCTCCGTTTGGTACTTTCTTCAACCCAGTCCTGGTTTAGTACTTGTTATCTGATTCCAGAACCGGGACGAATATTAATCACGACCTGGAGCACTTCCTTAACCGACTTTGGTCACTGTATGCTTGCGAATACGGATGGCTCTAAAAGGGAAGCGGGTGTCGGATACGCCTACTTCAGCCCCATTAGTTGACGCATATCAAATGTTTGGACTGCCGCCTGAATCGTCTATGTACACGGAGGAGCTACTGACCATCAGAGAGGCTATTTGTTATGGCACACAGGCTTTCCGGATGATATTGATCCTCACGGTCACCCAAAGTATGTGGCAGAAACTACAACATCCGTCGTTTGATAAACAGACTAATAGTCATGTCTCGGAGGCCATAACAGACTCGCAAATTGGGCACTGACGTCATCTTACGTTAGATAAAAGGGCATCAAGGCATTCTCCCTAACGAAATTATTTACCGCCTCGCTAAGAGGAGCATTACTGAAGGACAGTTCCTCCCAACACCAATCTCTTACACAGATTTAAGCTCGACAGTCAAGAAAGCTGTTTACCACGACTGGAACATTAAATAGGATGTATCCCAGCACTGCAAGGGCGGCCACCTGGCGGCCACAAAACCGAAAGTCCGCTGTGGCCCATGGTTCACTTCGGTGAAGATTAGTAGACGTCATATGACTTCTCTCATGCGCATGAGGCTGGTACATGGGTGTTATCCCGCCCATCTATACGGGTTGAAAATTATCGTTTCTGGACACTGTGATCAGGACTCAACGGCGGTGGCAGATCTGAACCACATCATAATGGCGTGTACCAAGTAATCGGCCGCAGAGAGGATCTTATACCAAAAATAGATTTCGAGGGGCAACACCGTCCCTAAAAGTGTAACTGCTTTATTTCACCGGTTACAAATGTATATAGGTATTATTTGCTAGCAAATTATTAAAAAGACTCCGGTATCCAGCTTTGACCTATAAGTTGTGTGGATCTTGTACTCCCATTGAACCATCCCGATTCGAAACTAGACATCTGTTGGTGTTTTTACATTGCATTAAGAACTTATCTTTGTAAAAGACAGCTTTGTCTGGTTTTCAATTACAAGTTTCTGTGAATGTCATTCTCCTCTGGAACCGGTCCGTGATTTTGTTTTTAATTTATGTAACGAACTTATGTTTCTGCTTTACAATTTTATCATTGTACTATTGTGAACACTGCACTAATATTAAGTTGACTTTGTTGTAACTACTGTTAGCTGTTTGGTGTTCGTCTTTAACTGTTTTTATTTTACATTAAGTACATATGTTCGTGCTTCCAACTTATTTTTATTATTTTTCTGTAGACATTGTAACATGACAATATAGCACTTCTTTAACTATTGTTAACTATGTGGTCTTTTCTGCCTAAAGCAAAATGGAAATTTAAAAAAATACCGGCTAACTCCATTCCTGACCCGAATCCCTACAACCAGATCTACATCTATTCTCCGCAAGCCACTTTTCGGTGTGTTCCGGAGGTTGCGCTGTCTACAACTGTCATTTCCTCCTTTTTCTTGTTCCAGTCACGAATCGTTCACGAGAGAAACTGTAGTGGACTGACAAGGCAGCCAGTCCACAGAGACGGGTAGCCGAAAGGGCACACGTACACACACGCCGACTGGCGCGAAGTCTGGAACAGGATACGTGATGAATGTGATAAAGAAAAGAACGTAGCTACTAGAACACTTAACTTTTATAACGTCCTTTGGTATACAGCATTCTTGATGATACAAATGAGACTCCTTAGATTCATGAAGTAACTAATGGCGCCTTGCTAGATCGTAGCCATGGACTTAGCTGAAGGCTATTCTAACTGTCTCTCGGCAAATGAGAGAAAGGCTTCGTCAGCGTAGTCGCTAGCAAAGTCGTCGTACAACTGGGGCGAGTGCTAGTACGTCTCTCGAGACCTGCCTTGTGGTGGCGCTCGGTCTGCGATCCTGACAGTGGCGACACGCGGGTCCGACATGTACTAATGGACCGCGGCCGATTTAAGCTACCACCTGGCAAGTGTGGTGTCTGGCGGTGACACCACAGAAACGATTACTGGTAAACTTCCGTGTGAGCTGGAATCTCTCGAATTTCACCATAATGGCCTTTTCATGATGTATACGTCAGAGAAGGCAATATATAGGATGACTCTTTTAGGAACACTAGTGTTAGAAACTTTAACAGTAACCTAAATCACGTCGTGCTGCAGAACGCCTCTCTCGCAGCGTCTGTCAGTGGAATTGGATGAGCATCTCCGTGACGCTTTCGCGCTTACTAAAATAAGTTGCAACGATATGCGCTACTCGTCTTTGGATCTTTTCAATTTTCTCTATCAATCTTATCTGATACGGATCCCAGACTAACGAGCAATAATTGAATATTGATCGAATGATGGTTTTATAAGCTACCTCCTTTTTGGGTGTGCTGCATTTCCTGAGGATTCTTCCAATGAATCTGATTAATTTTATGTGGTCGTTAAAGGTAATCTTCCTACAACACTCCCTTGGGGTACACCCGAAGTTACTGTTAATTCTGCAGATTTTTCTCCGGTGAGAATGACATGTTGTCTTCTATTTCCTAGAAAGTCTTCAGATCAATCACACAGCTGGCTTGATAATGCGTAAGCTCATTTTTTTCATTTGGTGGCAGTGCGGAATTGAATTTAACGCCTTCCGGAAGTCTAGTAACATGGCATCAACCTGGTTGGCGAAATCTACTGCTTTCTTGGTCTCGTGTACGAGAGCTTGCACGGTTTCACACAGTCATTGTTTTCACTCTCCATAAATGTCATAAAACGAAAGCATAAAACATGTTCCAAAATTCTACAACAGACTGACGTCAGAGATATAAGTTTGTAGTTTCGAGTGTCATTTCGACGACTCTTCTTGAAAATGAGAATGACCAGAGATTTTTCCAAATCATTTGAAACATTTCGCTCCTCCAGAGATCTATCTATGGTACGCTGCTGCTAGATGAACAGCAAGTTCGGCTGCATACTCTGTGTAGAACCTTATTCTTATCTCATCAGGTTCAGTGGTCTTTCCTCTGTTGAGTTATTTCAGCTGCTTCTCTATCCAGTGGTCATTTATTCCGATATCCGTCATTTTGACGTAAGTGGAACGGTTTCCTGGAGGAAGTACAGTGCGATCTTCCTCAGTGAAGCAGTTTTGGACACAGACGTGTAGGATTACGGCCTTCTCTGAGTCATCGTCCCTTCGGACACCATTATCCCTACAGCATTTTTGGGATTTTCTCGAGAAGCGTGATGCTGCTCATACTTGTTTTCCCCAAATACTTACTGTGCAGCTTAGTCAGTATCAAGTCACTTACTCCCTTGACACCACAGACACCATAAACAACAGAATCACTCAACTCTGTATTTGCTGGATATTTTCTTGAAGTTGTCACAGACCAGATTCATTTTACTTATGAAAGATATAACTAGTTTGTCGAAAGAAAATTTATCTGAAACTTCTTGACAAATTAATACTGCACACCGGACAGGGACTCGAACCTAGAACTGTGCCTTCCGTTGGCTATACCCTTACTGATTGAGCTATCCAGGCATGAATCACGACCCGCCCTAACAGCTTCAGATCTGTCAGTGCCTCTGTCCTGATTTACAAAATTCGTAGAAGCTCTCATGCGTACCTTACTGGAGTGGCGTTCCATGAAGAAAAGATATTGCGGAGGAATTCTCTAGCAACAGCCTAAGGAATTGTTGCCACAGTGAATCTGTCACTTCATAGCGGAGAGTGCGTTGTTTTCGAATTTATTTAGTTTAAAGATGTATACCAGACGGGGAATAGATTCTGAAATCTTATCTTTAGCAGGCAATGCTCCTCCCGTCTCACCTATTCAGGTGCGACTCTTGACCAGCTCTCAGAGAGAACAGTGCTCGCGAATGACTATGTTCCGGGTTCGAGTCCAGCTTCAGTGCACATCTTCAGTGCCTCATGAAATTCCGAAAGAGTGCACAGTCCATTGCAGAGAGTCGGACTGATGCTGGAGAATATCTCTCTTTCGACCAAAGATCTTATGTTAATGCCGTATCACATTTTCTACATTTTGTGTAAGATTGATCTCATTACTAACGTAACGTTCTGGCTTTCTGCCACATTTTTATTTGTTTCTGACTGTGGGAAACTGTGTAACTGCTATAAAGTTCAGTTAATGCTCACGTAGACAGTTTGATGGTTGTACCGATTTGAACTGACTATATTATCAGTAACCAGAAATTCTTCTTGGCCTGTAAGTATTCCAAGAACACCTTCCGTATTAGAAACGTAATAATTTTCTACTACGAGAGCTTTTTATACTGAAGGAGGCAGTTAAGGAGTTTATAGCATCCTAGTTAGACAATGTAAGGACATAAATTAATTCCAAAATAACGGACGTAGAGGCTTTATGGGCACAGTTTAAACTGATTGTAAATGGCTCTCTGAAAAAAGTATCTGCCGAGTAAGTGGATTAAGGACGTAAAAAACCCACCGTGCTTTAATAATTAAATTCAGAAATTACTGAGGAGACAGATTCTACATCTACATCTACATCTACATCCATACTCCGCGAGCCACCTGACGGTGTGTGGCGGAGGGTACCCTGAGTACCTCTATTGGTTCTCCCTTCTATTCCAGTCTCGTATTGTTCGTGGAAAGAAGGATTGTCGGTATGCCTCTGTGTGGGCTCTAATCTCTCTGATTTTATCCTCATGGTCTCTTCGCGAGATATACGTAGGAGGGAGCAATATACTGCTTGACTCCTCGGTGAAGGTATGTTCTCGAAGCTTCAACAAAAGCCCGTACCGAGCTACTGAGCGTCTCTCCTGCAGAGTCTTCCACTGGAGTTTATCTATCACCTCCGTAACGCTTTCGCGATTACTAAATGATCGTGTAACGAAGGGCGCTGCTCTCCGTTGGATCTTCTCTATCTCTTCTATCAACCCTATCTGGTACGGATCCCACACTTCTGAGCAGTATTCAAGCAGCGGGCCAATAAGCGTACTGTAACCTACTTCCTTTGTTTTCGGATTGCATTTCCTTAGGATTCTTCCAATGAATCTCAGTCTGGCATCTGCTTTACCGACGATCAACTTTATATGATCATTCCATTTTAAATCACTCCTCATTGTTGCACTCTAGGTTCAAAAATGATGCAGAAATATAGACAGGCAGAAGTTAGTATAAATTCATGCGTCTATAAACAGATCGGTGCGCGAAGCTTACACCAACTTCCACCGCCATACGTTATTAAAAGATCTTGCCGTTAACCCGAGAAAGTTCTGTCCTACATAAAATCACTAAAAAGGTCAAAAGCTTCTATACAGTCACTCGTTGATAAGTCTTGTGTGGCAATACAAGACAGCAGAAGGAAAGACGCAATTCCATACTTTGCGTTTAGAAGATCATTAATGCAGGAGAATCATACAGACAGACCGTCGTTTGACCGTAGCACGGACTCACGTATGGAGGATATCGAAATAGGCACCCTTGGCTTTGAGAAACAACTGGAATACTAGAAAAGAAATAAGTCACCAGGTCCGGTGGGAATTCCAGTACAATTTCAATCCTCCGCATTGGCCCCTTGCTTAGCATCCATTTATAGTGAATCTGTCGTCCAGTGTAAAGTCCGAAGCAACTGGAAATAGCGTGGGTGACTGCTGCATATAAGAAGGGTAAAAGAATGGACCCACAAAATCACAGACAATTTCTGTTACAATAAGTTTGCTGCAGAACTGTTAAGCGTATTGTTAATTCCAATGTAATAAATTTCCTTGAAATAGAAAAGCCTTTGTACCCAAACCAGAACGAATTTTTTATGCATCGGTCGTGCGAAAGGCAGGTTGACCATTATTCACACTATATCACACGAATCATGGATGAAGGGCTACAGGCCCACCCAATATTCTTAAATTTCCGGAAAATGTTTGACACAGTGCCCCAGTGCAGACTGTTAACCAAGGTTGCATACAGAATATGTTCACAGATATGACAGTGGCTTGAAGGCTTCTTACACGATTGAACACAGTATGTTGTCCTGGACGACGAGTGTTCATCACAGACTAGGGTATCTTCTGGAATGCCTCATGGAAGAGTGATAGAGCCGCTTTTGTTGTCTATACAGGGTGGTCCATTGATAGTTACCGGGGCAAATATCAAACGGAAAGACTACAAAGAACGAAACTCGTCTAGCTTGAAGGGGGAAACCAGTTGGCGATATGGTTGGCCCGCTAGATGGCGCTGCCATAGGTCAAACGGATATCAACTGCGTTTTTTAAATAGGAACCCCCATTTTATTACATATTCGTGTAGTACGTAAAGAAATATGAATGTTTTAGTTGGACCACTTTTTTCGCTTTGTGATAGATGGCGCTGTAATAGTCGCTAACGTCAAAGTACGTGGTATCACGTAACATTCCGCCAGTGCGGACGGTATTTGCTTCGTGATACATTACCCTTGTTAAAAAAGACCGTTTACCAATTGCGGAAAAGGTTTATTTCATGTTGATGTATGGCTATTGTGATCAAAATGCCCAACGGGCTTGTGCTATGTACGCTGCTCGGTATCCTGGACGACATCAACCAAATGTCTTTACCGTTCGCCGGATAGTTACGTCATTTAAGCAAACAGGAAGTGTTCAGCCACATGTGAAACGTCAACCACGACCTGCAACAAATGATGATGCCCAAGTAGGTGTTTTAGCTGCTGTCGCGGCTAATCCGCACATCAGTAGCAGACAAATTGCGCGAAAATCGGAAATCTCAAAAACGTCGGTGTTGGGAATGCTACATCAATATCGATTGCACCCGTACCATATTTCTATGCACCAGGAATTGCGTGGCGACGACTTTGAACGTCGTGTACAGTTCAGCCACTGGGCACAAGAGAAATTATGGGACGATGACCGATTTTTTGCACGCGTTCTATTTAGAGACGAAGCGTCATTCACCAACAGCGGTAACTTAAACCGGCATAATATGCACTACTGGGCAACGGAAAATCCACGATGGCTGCGATAAGTGGAACATCAGCGACCTTGGCGGGTTAATGTATGGTGCGGCATTATGGGAGGAAGGATAATTGGCCCCCATTTTATCGATGGCAATCTAAATGGTGCAATGTATGCTGATTTCCTACGTAATGTTCTACCGATGTTACTACAAGATGTTTCACGGCATGACCGAATGGCGATGAATTTCCAACATGATGGATGTCCGGCACATAGCTCGCGTGCGGGTGAAGCAGTATTGAATAGCGTATTTCATGACAGCTGGATTGGTCGTCGAAGTACCATACCATGGCCCGCACGTTCACCGGATCTGACGTCCCCGGATTTATTTCTGTGGGGAAAGTTGAAGGCTATTTGGTATCGTGATCCACCGACAACGCCTAATCACATGCGTCAGCGCATTGTCAATGCATGTGCGGACATTACGGAAGGCGAACTACTCACTGTTGAGAGGAATGTCGTTACACGTATTGTCAAATGCATTGAGGTTGACGGACATCATTTTGAGCATTTATTGCATTAATGTGGTATTTACTGGTAATCAAGCTGTAACAGCATGTGTTCTCAGAAATGATAAGTTCACAACCTGTTACCAACTGTTCCTCTAAAATTGTGAGACATATGTTTGTGACTGTTACAGCGCCATCTATCACAAAGCGAAAAAAGTGGTCCAAGTAAAACATTCATATTTCTTTACGTACTACACCAATATGTAATAAAAAATTGGGGTTCCTATTTTAAAAAAAACGCAGTTGATATCCGTTTCACCTATGTCAGCGCCATCTAGCGGGCAAACCATAGCGCCGTCTGGTTTCCCCCTTCAAGCTAGACAAGTTTCGTTCTTTATACTTTTTCGTTTGACGCTTATTTCTTGAGATATTTGGGCCGGTCATGATCAATGGACCACCCTGTATACGTACGTGACCTGAAGTACAGGGCGAGCAGCATTCTGTTACTATTTGCTGATGATGCCGTAGTGTACAGGAAAGTGTCCTCATTGATTGACTGTAGGAGGATACATGATTAGATGGAATTTCTATAGGGTGTGATGAATAGCATCTTGCTCCTAGCCGGCCGTGGTGGCCGAGCGGGTCTAGGCGCTACAGTCTGGAACCGCGCGACCGCTACGGTGCAGGTTCGAATCCTGCCTCGGGCATGGATGTGTGTGATGTCCTTAGGTTAGTTAGGTTTAAGTAGTTCTAGGGGACTGATGACCTCAGAAGTGAAGTCCTATAGTGCTCAGAGCCATTTGAACCATCTTGTTCCTAATGTAGAAAAATGTAGGAGTATGCAGACGAGCAGGGGAAACAATCAAATATCATTCGAATACAGTATTAGCTGTGTACTGCTTGACACAGTCACGTGTATTAAATATGTAGAAATAACCTTGCAAAGCGGTGTGAAATGGAACGAGCACGTGACATCGGTAGACTGAAGGTGAATGATCGACTTAAATTTACTGAGCCGGCCGAAGTGGCCGCGCGGTTCTGGCGCTGCAGTCTGGAACCGCGAGACCGCTACGGTCGCAGGTTCGAATCCTGCCTCGGGCATGGATGTGTGTGCTGTCCTTAGGTTAGTTAGGTTTAACTAGTTCTAAGTTCTAGGGGACTAATGACCTCAGCAGTTGAGTCCCATAGTGCTCAGAGCCATTTGAACCATTTTTTAAATTTACTGGGATAATTTTAAAAAACTGTAGCTCATCTGTAAAGGAGACTGCGTATAACACATTATAGCGACACAGTCCTGAGTGCTGCTTGAATGTTGGAGGTTCCCGCCAGGTCGGGTTAAGGGAAGACATCGAAGGAATTCAGAGGCGTGCTGCAGGATTTGTTACCGGTAGGTTCTATCAACACTCAAGTATTAGGGAGATGGCTCGTGAATTCAAATGGCAATCCCTGGAGGGATGATGACGTTCTTTTCGCGAAACACAATTGAGAAAATTTAGAAAACCAGCATTTGCACCTGACTCCAGAACAATTATACTGCTGCCAACGCACATCTCACGTATAAGGACCATGAAGCGAAGTAAGAGTAATTAGGACTCGTACAGAGGCATATAGACAGTCTTTTTCCCTCGGACCATTTCCGAGTGCAACAGATAATGGAATGACTAGTAGGGGTACAAGTTACCCTCCGCGATGCACAGTATGGCTGCTTGCAGACTATGTATATAGATATAGATGTAGATATACACTGTTGCCACATAATATGTGAATATAGCATCAGTATAATTATAGCGTGTACACAGGAACATAAGGAATCGTTCCTTAGAGACTTTGTGCCCTTCAGAATACATTTGAAGTAGCATTTCTGAACACCTGCAATGTGATGTAAAATATATCACTAGAAGTACATCGACTTGTTCAGCAGTGACAGAATACAGAAGAAGAGGAAAAATGTTTTTTAAACAGGAGCAAAAGTGAACAATGATCCGTTTTCTCTCGCGTACTAAAATTAAAACAAAATATAAAAAGAGTTCAGGCCGCCCAGTTGAAGCGCCAAAGTGCTATCTCTCTTCCGTTTTCGGCGAGAAGAATACTTGTGTTCCATTTTTGTGGAGGAGGGGTTGCGAGGTGACAGCTGTCGCGCCCTGATTTATGCTCGTTACAGCAACAGTCTCGGTCGTTACGCCTTTCCTCTAACGAGCTGTCCGCCCCCGCGTCTCTTCCTCACGCTTCCGGAGACAAGACCTCTGCTGTTATGTCTACAGCCTGTATTTCAGAAAGCAAAGTTTAAGGCAATTAAAATTTGAGAACGTAAATCTTTGTTATTCTTCCTAAACGCTGCTGACTATACAATTGATCTACAAGTGTCATGCTCCGTCACAAAACGTGAAACGGCCGACAGATCTCGTCGCTGGATTCATGAGCGTTCATCCCGATGGATGTATGTCATGATTTCCGCGAAACAATTTCGGTAATATCAGGTGGTTCTAGCGTGTGAATTACGCGCTAATATAGTTTACTATTGACATTTTCTGATGAATGTTCGCTTCTTACTATTTTCACGCCTTTTATCACATACAGTCTAACACAAGGGGTGTGGTAATAATACCAGTGGCAACAGAAAGACTGTTCAATATATGCATTTTTCCACGGAAGATTATCGTCGATAATCCGAACACAGTATATACATATGTCTTCTTCTTCATATTTTATCTAATGTAAATCAGAAATGAGATACACCAGAGTAAATTAAGGAAAACGTCAGCACCTTGGAAAATGCAAATTATACAGACACAGAAAAAGTGAGGCACTCATTTATCACAGATACCTACGCAGACAGCAAAAGTTGTTGCAGAAACAAAGGAATCAATAAAAAAGAAAATCTCAAATGGAACGAGGCAGATATTAAAGAGCATGTGTCACTTACAAATTTACGATAATAGCAATATGATAAATACATAGAACTAAAAGGAAATAGAAAATATAAATGTATTTGAAGGGATGAGGGGAAAACAATGAAAATTTGGTAAGAGAAAGAATTGAAAACGATGAAGGCATACAAAAAATAAGAAAAACTTACGTTTATTAGACACTACATCTAATCAGTTAACAATTAAAACGGCACAGCAACAGAGAAAATAAGTGTATACACAATACAAGATATTTAAATGTTGTGTATTTTAAGAGGTGAATCAGAAGCAACGATAAATATTTGTGTATTTCGGCAGTGACAAAATAGATAGCACTGAAAATGACAAAGTTCCGGATATAATTCCAGATGAGGTGTATAAAATCACTCGAGATGTGGAGAAAGTTTAGGCACTGGGAGATGATAGTATTTAAGGAGAAATAGTGAAAAATATAGGAAATGTGGTACAAAGGAATTTACAAAATTATTCACAGAATGTCTGCGAAATTCATAGTTTCTCAAACCTGGAAAAAATGCTACACTTAGTCTGCTTGACGAGAAAGGGAGCAGACACACAAGACTCAAAAACCTAACAGCCTACCATCTGTAATGTGCCACATATCAACTGCAATTCTTACCAGCCATATAGCACAAGAACCAGATGTTAATTAGGCGGAGTGAATTGCCCTCTCTGTTTATTGATTGGATAGCCACTGAATTGCTATTTATTTATTTAATGGGATAATAATAATTATTAAAAGGTGGCAATTTTATTTAAGCACTGTTTTTACTCTTTCGATTGTTGCGAGTCAGCGATAGTGCAATGCTGCTCGCTTTGGAGAATACACATTTTATAAGAATTATTTGGTCCAGGAAACACTTTTGCGATCACGGTTGCGATTTAGACGGTATTCGCGTAATTGTACTGATTAAAAGTTATCGTTTCCGAAAGACGCAGGTTCGATTAAAGCTGTGTGCACTTTTGCGCGTATAAGGAAAATATTCATAACACGTCGCGTAACAAAAAGAAACATGCGAATCACAACCGTGATCAAACGAAGAAAATATATGATAACAGAAATGTTCTTCGCTGTTATTCAGGACAGGCTCAGATTAGACCTTGCAATTTTTTGTTATAGGAAATCACAAGACGTTACACTTTAGAGATATTTGTTTTGAATAACTTGTATTTACCTTCTCTCTGTCACCTTTTTACAGCCTTTATACCTTCACATCGATTAAGGAACTTTCCCTTCTCTACCGACCAGTACGAGAACAAAATTCAGACTCAACAAAATGTCTTACATCGAATTATTACATGCTTAACCCTTAACAATCATATATAGTTTCGTAGTACAAACAATGCTAATTTATTCCGTACACTAGAAAGTCTTTGATACACTGAGCACAAAAATGAAAATAATAAAATTATAATTACATTTTTAATATCACGAATACTTCTTTAAATCATGAAAATAAGGTTTGACATCGTCGTAATATTAATTTTCATCGTTGTAGCACTAAAGGAGGGACAACCTAGCTGTACAAGCGGCTATAGCACACTCGACCACTGGAATTCGTGAGCGATGCTATTACCACTTTGTCTCAGCTCCCAAGATTTTAGAAAGATTTTTTCTCAGTTTCAAGAAAATATGTGCTATCACAGCTTAAGAAAGAAGTCATTGATTCAACCTCTGTTACTGTATTCCAGTACATACACGCCAGAGGTATATCTACCATTAAACTTCACTAATGTAGTGAGCATAGTGAGAATTCCATAACAACAAAAGTAATGTCAATAGTCCCAGAGTAAATTTTCAGATTCGTAAATTAAGGAAACGAAGGAGGAATACCTATAACCCGAACATACCAAAATCACTTTAATGTTGCTCATGAAATTTTAGTGTTTGCCTTAAGTGAAAATAATCTTCAGGAACGTATGGAAGAATTATATAGAGCTAGTTAAAAAGTAGTCTTTTAAATCAAATACACTCAGGCTCAAATAGAGTATAACCAATTTAGTGAAAAGAAATAGTACAAACTAACAATGAAGCCGTAAAACCAATCGAAGTGTTTCATGTTTAGGACAGCTGAAGACAGCACGTGAATAGAGATCAAAATAAGTGAGCAGAGGTGTAAACTTACCATCATAACTTTTCGTAAACGAAATTAGGTTATCAAAACTAAACTCTAATACGTCTGAAAATGAACATTTACTATCAGTGTTGTAAGACGCTTCTTCAATATCGTCTGTACAATGACGTGTCCACTAATGGGATTTTCGTCTTTTTCTGGAAGAAGTGTGTTTCAAAGACATGTTCACTTTATTAAACCATAATTTTGGCATAGCTGATTCACTTGAAGGTTGCCTCGTTGTTGTCTTTTCAGCAGTATGATGGTCTCGGATAATTTCTGTGTGAAGAAGTACACTCCTGGAAATTGAAATAAGAACACCGTGAATTCATTGTCCCAGGAAGGGGAAACTTTATTGACACATTCCTGGGGTCAGATACATCACATGATCACACTGACAGAACCACAGGCACATAGACACAGGCAACAGAGCATGCACAATGTCGGCACTAGTACAGTGTATATCCACCTTTCGCAGCAATGCAGGCTGCTATTCTCCCATGGAGACGATCGTAGAGATGCTGGATGTAGTCCTGTGGAACGGCTTGCCATGCCATTTCCACCTGGCGCCTCAGTTGGACCAGCGTTCGTGCTGGACGTGCAGACCGCGTGAGACGACGCTTCATCCAGTCCCAAACATGCTCAATGGGGGACAGATCCGGAGATCTTGCTGGCCAGGGTAGTTGACTTACACCTTCTAGAGCACGTTGGGTGGCACGGGATACATGCGGACGTGCATTGTCCTGTTGGAACAGCAAGTTCCCTTGCCGGTCTAGGAATGGTAGAACGATGGGTTCGATGACGGTTTGGATGTACCGTGCACTATTCAGTGTCCCCTCGACGATCACCAGTGGTGTACGGCCAGTGTAGGAGATCGCTCCCCACACCATGATGCCGGGTGTTGGCCCTGTGTGCCTCGGTCGTATGCAGTCCTGATTGTGGCGCTCACCTGCACGGCGCCAAACACGCATACGACCATCATTGGCACCAAGGCAGAAGCGACTCTCATCGCTGAAGACGACACGTCTCCATTCGTCCCTCCATTCATGCCTGTCGCGACACCACTGGAGGCGGGCTGCACGATGTTGGGGCGTGAGCGGAAGACGGCCTAACGGTGTGCGGGACCGTAGCCCAGCTTCATGGAGACGGTTGCGAATGGTCCTCGCCGATACCCCAGGAGCAACAGTGTCCCTAATTTGCTGGGAAGTGGCGGTGCGGTCCCCTACGGCACTGCGTAGGATCCTACGGTCTTGGCGTGCATCCGTGCGTCGCTGCGGTCCGGTCCCAGGTCGACGGGCACGTGCACCTTCCGCCGACCACTGGCGACAACATCGATGTACTGTGGAGACCTCACGCCCCACGTGTTGAGCAAGTCGGCGGTACGTCCACCCGGCCTCCCGCATGCCCACTATACGCCCTCGCTCAAAGTCCGTCAACTGCACATACGGTTCACGTCCACGCTGTCGCGGCATGCTACCAGTGTTAAAGACTGCGATGGAGCTCCGTATGCCACGGCAAACTGGCTGACACTGACGGCGGCGGTGCACAAATGCTGCGCAGCTAGCGCCATTCGACGGCCAACACCGCGGTTCCTGGTGTGTCCGGCGTGCCGTGCGTGTGATCATTGCTTGTACAGCCCTCTCGCAGTGTCCGGAGCAAGTATGGTGGGTCTGACACACCGGTGTCAATGTGTTCTTTTTTCCATTTCCAGGAGTGTATATTATTTCTAGGTTTGTCGGGTAGATGATTTCCTGATCACCAAATGAAACAGTTTCTTCGCTGAATCTTCTGTATTCATAAACCCGTAGATGAATGGATCACAGCATATGTCTCACAAGGATTCGAGAAAAATGTTCTTTAAACAACTAAAATGACTACTCTTGCAACTGTCTTTCTAACATCCTGTAACACAACTTCTCACGCAGACTGACAGCATGAACAACGTGAATTCTGTTAGACAAGTAACTAAAAGACTTTAGTGGTGGAAACAGATATTCAATAGAAATGTTTACAACTGTTCCAACAAAATTGACATTTAAATATTATAAAAAGTTTGAGTAAATAAAATGTAGATGACTTTATGCAGTTAGTATATTTGTAAATATGTATTGACTGAAATGGTAGCTCACAAACAATATTAAAGATCAATTTTTATAAAAGTTTGCTATTTGAATTTATGTGAAGAGGTTGATACAGCTGGTATCGTAGATTTCATAATATGCATCAGGCGTGATTTCATCACAGTGTGTATTACTAGTCTCGACTTACGACAGCGAGACACGTTGCGTTTGTTCGACTACAATTCCAACACTGAGTGTCGCGCAGCGCTCAATGGAGAGTTGCCTATATGGAAATACTGCGAAAGACAAGAAAACAACCACTTTCATAAAATGGATCATGGGCCAGGACGGAGTGAAAGACGTAATAGCGACTGCAATGAAAGCTGGTTGTGGATGAAAGATGCACCCAGGTGAATTAATAGTAGAAAGATAAATGAAGATCCTTAGCATACCCCAAGAAACAAGAAAAGACCGAGACAACGACCTACTGCAAGGTAATGTATGACATTATCAAACATGTAGAAGGAACATAGGTGCATACAGCTGAAATTTGTAAGCATGGAGAAGTGAGTGTAGAGAGCCTTTTCTTCAGTACTGCATCTGAAATGGGTATTGCTGCTGTTGTTGATGATGATGCATAAAATGTCAAAAACATGGTATTAATTTTCTTACATGTGGTCAAACGGTGCCTTGTGGTGCTCGCCAGTTGGAAAATGTGTAACAATACAGTCTGTTTCACGAAGTTATTTCGCTACTAGAAAAGAAAAAGAATGGCATATCCCTCTCTCAAATCATGTCGTCATTTCTTGCACTGAGTACAGAATGGACTAGTTTCCAAGTAATCATTATACCTGCGTCTAGTAGAACTATATGGCGTGCCGCACTTCTGATTGGCTTCCTCCTTTCCTTGTAGAAGGGGACGAATGTTAGGATTTACGATAGAGAAGATGGAGCATAGAATGTTAATGGGTAAGGGTTGGGCCGTGAACTCTTCAGTACCTTCTTCGATCATTTCAACACAGGATTCACATTCGCATGAATTGTGGCTGGAATCCCGAACCGCCATTTAGGTTTTCCGTGCTTTCTCTATATCACTGAAAGTAAATGTCGGAGTGGTTCATTGTACGTCTTTTATTGATAACCTCTTCCCCTGTGACTAAATAGTTCGCAATAAAAGTAGCTTCGGATTGTGATTTGCACCAAGTATGTAGTTGCTGACGATCAAACAAACCAGGAAAAGTCACATGTATCTGACAAAGCGGTTAAACACGTAGTCGGTGGGTAATTACGTATATTTTGTGTCAAATTTTACTTAGAAACGAGGACTAATGTGTCATTTGTGTTTCTGTACCTAGGGTGCCGCGCAACATATGTTTAAGAGGTGAAATTTAATCCAGAAACAAATCGTACATACTCGATGCAACGTAGCAGCCGACAGAATGCGAATGTGGAATCAAGCGACCGTATGACTGCTGGAATGGGCAGCAAATTTACTGTAAAGTGACTTTCATAGTGCTCAGTGACTGTTTAGGGAAGGTTAGTAAAGATGCGGTGATCCTGAACATTTATATAAATTAGACAAATTACAACACTGCAGCAGAGCATAAGACTGATTGATAATAACTTTTTATAACAATAGTCATTTTTTAAAATGAGAACAGACACACTCATTATCTGCCTATTGATACAATACACACTGACAAGCCAAAGAAACTGGTATACCTCCAGTCATTGTGAAGGGCTCCCGCGAGCACGCAGAAGTGCCGCAATACGACGTGGCATGCACTCGACTGATGTCTGAAATAGTGCTGAAGGGAACTGACACCATGAATCCTGCAGGACTGTCCATAAATTCGTTAGAGAACGAAGGGGTGGAGATCTCTTCTGAACAGCACGTTGCAAGGCATCCCAGATATGCTCAATAATGTTCCTGTCTGGGTAAGTTGATGGCCATCGGAAGTGTTCCTGGAGCCATTCCGTAGCAATTCTGGATGCGTGGGGTGTCGTATTGTCCTTCTGCAATTGCCCAAGCCCTTTGGAATCCACAATGGAGATGAATCGATGCAGGTGATCAGACAGGATGCTTACGTGTCACCTGTCAGAGCCGTATCTAGACGTATCACGGGTCCCATATCACTCCAACTGCACACGCCCTCCACCACCTTAAACAGTCCCCTGCTGACATGCAGTGTCCATGGATTCATGAGGTTATCTCCATAAATGTCCATCCGCTCGATACAATTTGAAACGTGACTCGTCCGACCAGGCAACATGTTTCCAATCATCAACAGTCAATGTCCGTGTTTACGGGCCCAGGCGAAGCGTGAAGCTTTGTGTCGCGCTGTCATCAAGGGTACATATCGATGGTGTTTCGTTGAATCGTTTGCACGCTGACACGTGTTGATGGTCCAGCATTGAAATGTGCAGCAATTTGCGGAAGGGATGCCGTTCTGTCATGTTGAACGATTCTCTTTAGTCGTCTTTGGTCCCGTTCTCGCAGTATCTTTTTCAGGCCGCAGCGATATCGGAGATTTGATGTTTTACCTGATTTCTGATATTCTCGGTACTCTCTTGAAATGGTCGTATAGAAAAATCCCCATTTCATCGCTACCTCCGAGATGCTGTGTCGAAACGCTCGCACGCCAACTATAACACCACGTTCAAGCTCACTTAAATCTTGATAATCTGCCATTGTAGCAGCAGTAACCGATCTAACAACTGCGCCAGACACTTTTTGTTTCATATAGGCGCTGCCGACCGCAGCGCCGTAATCTGCCTGTTTACATATCTCTGTATTTGAATGCGCTTGCCTATACCAATTTCTTTGGCGCTTCAGTGTCTCAGTCTGCCTTTAAATTGTATCTCATCATTTTACCTCATTTATAGTCCGAGTCCTAGGGTACAAGTGTCAGTTTTCTTGCAGCGTACGACCACAGCGGCTGGGAAGGACAACACTAACAACACCTGTGAACGAATCGACGTCACATGCCGCACGTAACTCCGAATTCGCACCTGTCGTAGCATCTTCACCCTGTTACTGACGGTTCTGGTGATCTAGCGATAAGGAATGAGACTGGAAACCTTAAAGACGCAGGATCGAATCCTGAGCTGCCCACGGATAATTTCAGTCTGACTCTACATTGCCATGAGCTCTCAATAACGTGAAGAGTGACATAAGTCACAGGATACCTCACAATATAGTGTTGTGCCTACTTTTTCCCGGCGTAGTGCAGCAGATCGAAGTGGCATGGACTCAACAAGTCATTGGAAGTCCACTACAGAAATATTGAGCCATCTGTCTCTACTGCGGCCACGGCCTTGCCGCAGTGGATACACCGATTCCCGTGAGATCACCGAAGTTAAGCGCTGTCGGGCGTGGTCGGAACCATCCAGGCCGCCATGCGCTGTTTCCATTTTTCGGGGTGTACTCAGCCTCGTGATGCCAATTGAGGAGCTACTCGAGCGAATAGTAGCGGCTTCGGTCAAGAATACCATCATAACGACCGGGAGAGCGCTGTGCTGACCACACGCCCCTCCTATCCACTGAGGATGACACGGCGGTCGGATGGTCCCGATGGGCCACTTGTGGCCTGTAGACGGAGTGGGTTTGTCTCTACTGCCGTCCATAACTGCGAAAGTGTTGCCGGTGTAGGATTTTGTGCACGGAGTGACCTCTAGCTCATGACCCATGAATGTTCGATTGAATTCATGTCAGGCTACCTGGGTGGCCACATCATTCGCTCTAACTGTCCAGAACGTTCTTGAAACCAACCGCGAACAACTGTGGCCCATTGACATGGTGCACTGCCATCCATTAAAATTCCATATTTATATCGAAACATGAAGTCCATGAATGGTGAAAATGGTCTACAAGTAGTCGAGCATAACCATTTCCAGTCTATGATCCGTTCAGTTGGACCAGCCGCACTCCATTCCATACAAACACAACCCACACCACTGTAGAGTCATCACCAACTTGCACAGTGCCTCCTTGACAACTTGGGTCCATGGCTTCGTAGACACTTGAACCCAACCAACAGCTCTTACCAACTGAAATCTGGGACTCATCTGACCAGGCCACGGCTTCCCAGTCGTCTAGGGTCCATCCGATATGGTAACGATCCCAGAAGAGCCGCTGCTGACCACGTCGTGCTGTTAGCAAAGGCATTTCCTTCGGTCGTCCGCACTCTTCTAACGGATACGACCCACACTGATTTCTGCGGTTATTTCTCGTAGTTTTCCTTGTATGTTAGCGCTAACAACTCTACGCAAACGTTGGTGCTCTCGATCGTTAAGTGAAGGTTGTCGGCCACTACGTTGTCCGTAGTGATAGGTAATGCCTGAAGTATGGTATTCTCGGCCTACTGCTGACACTGTGGTTCTCTGAATACTAAATTACCTAACGATTTCCGGAATGGAATGTCGAAGGCGTCTAGCTTCAACTAGCATTTCGCTTTGAGAGTCCGTTAATTCCAGTCGTACGGCGATCATCACGTCGGACACTCTTTCACATGAATCACTATAGTGCAAATAACAGCTCCGCCAATACACTGTCCTTCTATACCTTGTGTACGCGATACTACTGCCATCTGTAAATGTGCATATCGCTATGGCTCAAATGGCTCTGAGCACTATGGGACTTAACTTCTGAGGTCATCAGTCCCAGAGAACTTAGAACTACTTAAACCTAACTAACTTAAGGACATCACACACATCAATGCCCGAGGCAGGATTCGAACCTGCGACCGTAGCGCTCGCGCGGTTCCAGGCTTTAGTGCCTAGAACCGCTCGGTCACTCAGGCCGGCGCATATCGCTATCCAGTGCCTTTTCTAACTTCATCGTGCACGACGAATTCTCTTCCACTCCAGTTATATATCCCAGCATAGACAACGTCATATCGATACTATCATCCAAGCATGGACTTAGTGAACAGAATTAAATACCACCATTGGGTACTTAAGCAGCGTGACAGAGATTTTCTTTAAAAAATATAGTAATTCATATCGGCTTTGATACCAGCGGGCAAATCGTCACTATATCTCTACCTAGAAAGTAATCCCCTGTTCACGGAACAAATGAATCCATTGTTATGTAATAAGTTGTCAAAGTATTTACAAGTTGGTACATGACGATCTCTCGTAGTGAAGGTTTTAAAACTCGATTAACAATAAACTTTCTGTCAGTTTTTCTCCTATCCAATCCTTCTGTGACACAAGACAGAAAGATGCAGCTATTCCTTTTGGTTCGTAGCCACGATAAGAATTAATTCATTTACTATAATGTAACCAGTGCAATAAATACTCGGTTACTGCTACTGAAAGCACCAAATGGGTACCTTTGTTCATCTTAGAATGTTTCATTATAGGTTCTACAGTTAGCGTCAGTATAGTAACTTAAGATTAAAGAAAAAAATTAATTATACTGTAATTATTATGCGATTGTAACGACCAATGAAAACGATAGTGTGAAGAACTGCTTTTTGTTTTCTATTATATCCACAAATTGTCATCAAACCACAGGATTATCAAATTGTCACATACGATTCTCAGGCCTACGGGCATCTATGTTCAAATGACAGTTTGATTTTGGAGTAACAACCTACTTCAAAATAATAACATGTCTAAAATACAGGAAGTGAGCTCCAATGACACAGGTTAGGCTTTTGCTCCTCATTTACCAGATAGACAACAAAGAATTAAAACAAGAGGCGTATTAGCATCACTTATCTGTTAAAGTGCAGAATTACGAACTTCCTTCCATCGGTACTTTTGTTTCTGCTTCAGTCGACATCTAAACAGACAATTTAATTTATCAATATTTTTTTAAATTGTTTCTGTGTACATCTATTCCCACTATAATATTTTCACATTTTGATGGCATTTTTTAATTTCTACTACAATGTGATAGAAAACTTTTCATAAATGCAGTATTTTTCGAAGTCAAAATTTCAAAATATCGAACTATTTCGTGTCGTTTACTGCAATCTTGTTTTACCGTTGCATTTCCTTTTTCTAAACATGAACAACATACGTCAGATATCGTATTTTCAGGAAAATATTATTAGTGGCAGCATATTTAACCTAGACGTTTATTTTCGCATTACGAACTTTAACATTGTTGTGATAAATTTCTGACACTGTCGTTAGCAGACTTCAAGATTGTTCACCATCTATGTACCTTCCAAACAGGTAATTCTGATTGAATTTTTTTTAGTTTCTGTTGTACCAGTTTAGGTGTACTTAAGATTCATGTGAATCCATTCATGTGTCACAAAGCTGGTGGTACCATTGTCTTTATAATCAACGTGAACCGTACAGCATTGATCGTGTTTAAGTTGCATATTTTCTGTAGAATACTGCATGGCAATAAATTATTTAGGACCAGTCAAAGCGATGAGTGTAAACAGACGATAGGGAACAGAAGCAGTCGCTGACATCCGAAGGGAATGCACGTGTCGTCGTCGGAAGTCAGGGAAGGCTATGTACTATACTGTGTACAGAGGAGGACAGTAAGCCAAAATTTTTACTATTAGATATATATCCTTGCGAAATACACGAAATGTGGGTATAAAAGTATTAGATAGTGAATGAACTTCAACTCTTTACTTGTGCGTTTAATATAGTACGCCGATTATCAATAGCCCCCTGGCACAGACTGATCGAACGGAAAAGAACTCTCTCTACAGTCTATATAATGCAGCCGCCTACGTTAGTGACATGCCGTGCAGAATGGCGGGTTCAAGAATTTTGGTATTTCATGGCCACATTAGTTGCTCGGTCTTATTAATCACTGTAACGACTGGCCAACTGCCACTTGTTTTCGCAAAAGCTACGGTAATAGTTTTCAGAGTACATGCGACAATGTATTGCATAGGTACTTAAGAGGGTTTTTCTGGAGCCAGGGTTAATCAAACAGCTCAGAACCAAAGTACTCAGCACCAGCATCTTCTACCAATAGTTCACTGATGTTTAACGGCTCCGATATGATGCTCCTTCGATGACGAATAACGATAGAGCGTATGACAGCACAGCATCTTCTATTTTAAGAAATATGACACTTAAATTACTTAATGTGTTAACACATATAGCTTGGACCAAATGTTCAGCCTTTAGCCAAAAAACACCTCATTGATGACATTGATGACTTTTGTGAACCCTCTCTTTATAACTGTCTGTTACAGAATATTGTCTCTAGTGCTTTTGTGGCCTATTCATTCGGTGACCTACAACCATCGATTGCACGAAAATGCCGAATTTTACAGATACGTGAGCTTGACTGGTCTTAAAACAGATAATCTCCGTGTTTTGCAATAATTTTTATTCAGTTGGATGTGGTGTATTGTCCTCGTAAGTCGTAAGATTTAAGGAAACTTGAGATATGTGGTGTCACCACCAGACACCACACTTGGTAGGTGGTAGCCTTTAAATCGGCCGCGGTCCGTTAGTATACGTCGGACCCGCGTGTCGCCACTATCAGTGATTGCAGACCGAGCGCCGCCACACGGCAGGTCTAGAGAGACTTCCTAGCACTCGCCCCAGTTGTACAACCGACTTTGCTAGCGATGGTTCACTGACAAAATACGCTCTCGTTTGCCGAGACGATAGTTAGCATAGCCTTCAGCTACGTCATTTGCTACGACCTAGCAAGGCGCCATGTTCAGTTACTATTGATATTGTAAATAATGTACAGACAAGAGCTACGTTCAACATTAATGGATTAAAGTTAAGTATTCCACCAGCTACATCCTTTTTTTCTAGTCTAAATTCCTTGTCCTGTTCCAGACCTCACGCCAGCCTGCGTGAGCTAAAACGCGTGCCTTTCGGCTTCCTCTTACATTAGTGGGTTGGCCCTCTTGCCAATCCACAACAAGATAATTTCAAATATGCTGTTAATATGTTGACAGCTGTAAAAACAGAACATTTCTGTAATAGTTATATTTACCTTTACGACTATGACATAGTGTTACCGTTCAGAATGACGTCACCCAGTTCTTATGTAGTCATGAAAATATCGCTCAATATTCTGTCGGTTTCGTTCGAACAACCGCCATTATTTCCGAAAAGTTTCACATGCAGCTGGGATTACTGCCATCAGAAGCCTTTTTAGTCTCGACAGCTATCTCGAAGAAAATCTTTTTACACGACACTAGAAGAAGAAACGCTCTGCCGTCAGATCAGGTGAAAAAGCTGGGCATAGAACAGAACCTACTCCTCCTGTCTATATTTCAGATAACACCTGATTCAGTTGTTCAAAACTGTTCAAATGGCTCTGAGCACTATGGGACTTAACATCTGAGGTCATCAGTCCCCTAGAACTTAGAACTACTTAAACCTAACTAACCTAAGGACATCATACACGTCCATGCCCGAGGCAGGATTGGAACCTGTGACCGTAGCGGTCGCGCGGTTCCAGACTGAAGCGCCTAGAACCGCTCGGCCAACCCGGCCGGCGATTCAGTTGTTCCGTAGCAAGATGTACAAAGTGAGATGGAGCTCAATCACGTTGGAATCACGTGCGAACATAAAGATTAATTAGGAAATCTTCCAGGAATATGTGGAGTAAGATACTCAGAAACACTGTGTACAATGGTGCGGTTGGTCAGAAAGGAAGTAGATACATGTTAATTAACCACAAGTCGTCCGTCTCATTAACTGAGTGGTAAGCGCGTCCGACTGCAATGCAGCAAGCTAGGGTTCGATTCCTGGCCTGGTGGGGGATTTCCTCCTCTCGGGGACTGGGTGTTGTGTTGTTCTCATCATAATTTCATCATCACCAGCGACACGAAAGTGCCCCAGTGTGTCAACACGTGAAAAGACTTGCAACTTAGCGGCCGAACTTCGCAGGTGGCGACTCCCGGCCGTCAATGCCATACTATCATTCATTCGATCACAAGTTGACTGTGAACTGATTTGAGGATTCTCAACATTAAATATAGGACTATTACGTCTATTGAGCATTCCATCTCCGATGAAACGAGCATCATCCGAGAAAGGTACATATGCAGCAAAGTGAATTTTTCCCATAACAGGACTGCAGCTATCAATGGACGATGGTCTGATACAGGTATACGGACCGATGACCCGAAATACAGAGTGGCTATAACTGAAATTCCGCTACTTTAGGGCGTGTCCATAGAACATGAGTGATCGTAGGCCAATGAATCTTTTTGAAAACGTTTGTGAGGGCATGCAGAATAGAAAAAACGAATAAATTATTGAAAGAAACACATTTTAACTTCCACATGAGGGGTTAACTTCCAGTCTGCTCAGTCTGACGACCATATGCATCCACGACAGCCTGGAACCGCACTAGAGGTACTGTTTCACAATTGTTCGCAGCACCTTTCGAATGATCGAACATGGAATTTTTAACTCTCGTAACACTGTTCGTGAGCGACTTGAAGATCGCACATTGAGTCCAGCTTTCAGAGCCATGGCACCAGTAACTTCTCCAACAATTTGTGGCGCAATTGGCCTTCGGCCTCTCCCAGGAGCAACTCCCAGTCGCCAGTTAATTTGAGCTTCCGAATCGTGTTCTTCAACCCCGGTGCGGAAAGAGGACCTCTCCGTAACCCTGCGTTTAATGCGCCGATACTTGCGAAGAGCGGCAGCACTGTTCCTGCTTTTTTCATATAACAGCTTAACGAGTAAATCCCTATTCTCGTTGTCCAGACCCATGTTGACTCTTTACAACTGTAATGCTTACTGATGGTTGTGTTTCAACCCTACGTAGCCGTACCAGTACCGGCGCCTAACGGGGTATCATGACACTAATGCTACTAACAACGCAAATCCTGAAGCGCATGGTCTGAACAACATTCCTGTAATGTCGGGTATCGATATGGTAAATAGTTTACCTATTACACTGGTTCAAGAAGCGAAAGTTTAATTACAACCACACTGTATATTAAGAGTCATGTTGCAGTGGCCGTCTATCTATGCCAGTGTTCGACTGAATCCTGTTGGATCGACTAGAAATGCTTCAAAGGACACATGCATGGTGACTTGATGATGCCCAGTGCAAACACACACACACACAAAACAATAAGGAATGTAATAGTCTCAACAGTCGGAAAATTATATCTTGGCGAAGGCATCTGTTTCCTACAAGATCTGCCTCTACTGCGGTCCTATAGTAAAACTAATAACAATAGGTGGGAGGAGATGGAAGAACGTGAGAAGTTTTAACCCTACTCAAATACACTCCATCCTGCAGACAGTTTATGGTCACTAAACTCACAGGTGTTTCATCGGAATGGTAAGTGGTGAAGTAATCTCATGCTGTGCGGTTTATGTTAATTTGAGCTGTAATCTCTGTTAATTATGTAATTTCTACAGATTGCATGAATTATAACAGTAAAGCAAAAGACTTACGTGAAGGAGTAATCAAAATGATGAAAGTAATGTGTGGTTGTCCTTCAGCCAGTACACCTAACCAGGCCATTGACAAGTATCTTTCCATTTTAAAAGTGGTATCCTCTTCATGTTTTGCACTATAAAGGTGTGACTCATGGCCCACCCTCACAGCTTCACTTTCACCAGAAACTCACTCATACAAAACTCGCCTGGACAGCCTTGCGTGTTAAAGCACGGTTTCCCTGACGGAGAGATGCTTCGGCCACGCGCCGAACCCTCCCGGCGATTTAACGGCAAGGTCGGTTTCCCGGCCAGGCTTGATGTTTTTAAGCAGTTTCCCACTTTCCATTAGATGAATACTGATCTCGTACCAACGTCCCGCCTGAGTTAAACGATTCCCAAACATACGGAAAACTGAAACTTCCTGGCAGATTAAAACTGCGTGCCGGACCGAGACTCGAACTTGGGACCTTTGCCTTTCTCGGGCAAGTGCTCTACCAACTGAGCTACCCAAGCACGACTCACGTCCCGTCCTCACAGCTTTACTTCCGCCAGTACCTCGCCAGTTTTAATCTGCCAGGAATTTTCGTATCAGCGCACACTCCGCTGCAGAGTGAAAATCTCATTCTGGATACGGAAAACTTTCGCTCATTTTCACATTAATAATACTACGGCAGACAGTTGGGGTACACACATCCACCCCCGGGAGTAACATGTTGGCGGCAGGAAGGGTATCCACCCACCCGTTCAATTAACCATGCCAAACCCGTTAATAAAAGTGCCAACCTGGCGTCGATGTGGGACAAATGGACAAGAGAAAGAAGAGGAGGAAGGAGAACCTCTCTCCTACCTTACTAAGTTCAAACAAGTTTTTCTGCATAATATGCGGGACAGACGCTCATTGAAGAAAAGATACATCCTACAAGTGGCTTAATCACAGTCTACGGGTATGCTTCCAGAGCGAATCTTTCACCCTGAAGTGGAATGTGCGCTATTTTGAGATTTGCCAAGAGACTGTTCCTTTGCGTTAGCAAGACCGGTCACAGAACCTATTTGTCATAAATCGTCTTAACTCGGCGAGGTTGCTAGTGGAGACACACACGTCCATCGTATCTCGCTTTGGGTACCTGACATACACTGACTTGTGCCTTTCAGATGATTATGATGATGTCCTCTCTGCACAGCAGAAACATTGGTCGTGGATTCGCCAGACTCAGGATCAGAATGAATGACTATAACGTTGTAGAATGATATAGAGTCTGACACGAGTTAGTAGTCTAATAACAGCGTGCAAATTTTTTGAAGGGATGCCATTTGTAATTCTAGTAATTTCCTACTTGGTGGTTTACGAAACACGTTTACACAATTATTTATCATCGATCTGCGTCCTATGCAGATTACAACCTTATTACACTCACGTATCGGGCTAAAACAATACAGTTCTATTTAACAAACTCTATACAGTGCCACAATTCTCACGATAAGGTATATTGTACCGCGATCAGCGGTATCTATGCCCGACAAGCAACCGCTCACCTCTGCCCTCCATTCCAGACTGCCGTTTTGTTACATTGACAAAGAGCAGGAAAATGCTTAATGTGTTTTACGCCAATCAGAGACCTTCGTTTTGTTGCCTACATATATGTTGCCTTCTGGGATCGACCAATGGCCGTCTTCTTACGTGGCTGATGTTATGCCATGTGACCAGAGACACTACGTGGAACGCTCTCTCCCCTAGTTCATTAACCGTCTCTTACACACAATCCAGTGGCAACATATTGCTCAACACTGCGTGATCTTAGGAATCATCCATAGAGTACCCCTATTAACATAATCATTATAATTGCCGAAGGGCAAGAACGGCCGAGTCCCATTGTGGCTTATGGTTTTAATCTATCATTAAATTTCACACTCTCACATATTGTTATGAACAGTACTGAACATACGGCAATGTAATTGGCTTTGATTTAACGTGATGGGTAGTGCACATTTGTTTCCTGGCAATTTTTTATGCTATCTAGTAGGGGAGAGTGTGTACGTAGATGATAGTGTATCTAGGAACAAAGGATGTTTTTCGGTCTGTACTCCAAGCTATGACTCATTTTACAATCACATCAAGTAATGCCCACTAAAAACCAACATAAGCAGTTTTCTCCATTCGCTGCAGTTTTTATGGTTGTTGTCCATCTCCATAGCCGAGTGGACGACGCGAGAGACTCTCATGCAGGGGAACTGGGTTCGATTCTGATACTGCCAGGGATTTTTCCTTAGTGGGACTAGTAGACTGGGATACACTCAGCTTCCTCATGCCAACTGAGGAAATACATGATTCAGAGGTAGTGGGTCCAAGGTCGAAACTTCGACAACAGCCGGGAGTGGGGCGTGCTGACCCGATGCCCATGCATACCACATCCAACCATGAATCCTGAGGATGACACGGCGGTCGGTCGACCATCGTGTGGTGTTCGGTTTCCAAAGCGTGATCACGGGGTTCCCCGGTGTTTTTTTTTTCTTTTTTCTTTTAGACATGACGTTGTGGTTGCACAGCATTTGCAAATATTTCAAATATTTCGCATTATATCCAGCATTCTAGACATTTAAGTGCTGCATTACATATTAAAGCAATATGGCATACATTAATTATGCTTCAAGTACATAATTTTATGATGAGTAAAATGCTACATATTTTTAAAACTAGTTTCGTAAAATGTGGGCAGTTAAGCCATACTTCGTCAGTCATGCACCATCTTGTACCCTGAAGCAACAGAGGGTCTTTTACCATGGGAAGTGTGCTACTTGCAAATGAACTGAGTTTCTTTAATGTCTTAAAGATTTTACCTATCTTGAAATTGAAAATTTGTGTCAGTCTCCACTAGCTTCTATTTCATAATGTGTTTAACTTGCAACTGTTTTTTGACAATATTTCCACTTAATTTCATTTCACTTACTGGTTATTGGCGTGTAGTACAGTAATAATGAAACAGGTTGTTAAATACAACATTGACAAGATTTGCAATGCTTTTAAATTTCAGTCGAATATTTTTTCCTGGGTACTTGACTATGTTTTCACATTTGGAAAGACATTCTTCCCCAGTAATTCCTATATATAAAAAAGGCAGTGTCCTGTCTGACTGACTAATCATAGCCCAGCCCAAACCGCGAAGGATAGAAACCCGAAATTTGAAGGTGTGCATCATATTCTTTAGCCTTAGTTTAAGAAGGGATTTTTCGAAACACCAACCTTAAGGGGGTGAAATAAGGGATTAAGGGTTTCTTTGAAAAATGTCACTATTAAGGCAATTTTGAAGTTAGACCTATGAAAATTGTTATTTGGTTTCTCGACCAGAAATAGAAAAAAGTGTGCTTGAGCATTTTTGGAAATTTAACCCTATTGGGATGAAATAGTGGGTAAAACCTTTTTCGCAAGTATATCATTATTAAAGAACTACTAAAGTAGTTTTAAAGCTACATCTATGAACACTGGTATTTGACTTCTCGGTTACAAATAAAGAAATACGTTGGCGAAGAGTTCTCGGTCTTCCAGCCGGGTGGCGGTGTCTTCAAACTGGAAGCCCGAGAACTCTTCGCCAGCTGTATACGCCGGGAAAGCATACATTAACATAAAGAAATACGTGTTTCACTGTTTTTGTAAATTTAACCCCTATGGGGGTGAAGCAGGGAATGAAAGATTTTATGGAAGTTTTTATTGTGTAAGATAAATCTATGAACATTTGTATTTGGCTTCTCTGTTAGAAATAAAACATCCGCATGTAACTGTTTTTGGAAATTCAACCCCTAAAGGGATGTAAGAGGGTCAGACTGATTCCCTGACTCATCATCGCCCAGCGCAAACCGCAAAGGATAGAACCTTGAAGTTGGGGTGGGTGTGGATCTTATACTGTAGGCATCGTTTGAGAAAGGATTGTCCGAAATTCCACTCCTAAAGGAGTGAAATAGGGGATGAAATGCTCTTTGAAAGTGCTGTGTCTAGACAAGACAGTCTAGACACAAGGGAGGTAGCCGAAAGGGCACGCGTCAAGTCAAGCCGTCTTGCGTTAAGTCTGAAACAGGATACGTGATGAAAGCTATAAAGAAAAGAACGGAGCTTCTCGTATACTTAACTTTTATTCACTTCTGCGGTACATCGCTCTTGATAATACAAGTGAGACTCTCTCCAGATATGGTTAATGGCGCCTTGCTAGGTCGTAGCCATGGACTTAGCTGAAGGCTATTCTAACGGTCTCTCGGCAAATGAGAGAAAGGCTTCGTACGTGTAGTCGCTAGCAATGTCGTCCGTACAACTCGGGCGAGTGCTAGTACGTCTCTCGAGACCTGCCATGTGGTGGCGCTCGGTCTGCGATCACACAGTGGCGACACGCGGGTCCGACATGTACTAATGGACCGCGGCCGATTTAAGCTACCACCTAGCAAGTGTGGTGTCTGGCGGTGACACCACAGAAAGTATGTCTCTATTAAGGAAATTTTGAAGCTAGAACTACGACGACTGGTATTTCGCTTCTCAGTCAGAAAATAATAATAAAAAAAAACGTGCTTCAGCATTTTTGGAAATTGAACCACTTAGGGAATAAAGTGGGGGGTGAAAGTTTTTTTTTAAATAAATAATTACTAAAGAACTTCTAAAGGATTTCTAAGGCTACATTTATGCCGTTAGGTATTTGACTTCTCGGTATTATATCTCTTAAAAAAATAATGTAACTATTTATTTAGAGGAAACACTCTTCTAGTAAATTTGTTTGTCCTTTGATTTATCGTGATCTGTTACTGATTTTTAGTGAAGTTAGTTTTTACGTTTAGCTTTCAAAAAAATACAAAAGAGATATAATAAGCAAAATAATGAATTTCGTAGGTTGCCAATTACGTATTGTATCTGGTTTTACCGAGCGCCAGGCTCCCTACAAATTACTGTAAATGCAATAGCGTAGTATTACTCAGCTCTGAAATTATTACTATCACAGAAAATACACAAGTTTTAATAAAATTATTTCACTGGATTACTTCAATTAATCTCACTGAATATTTTTACATAATTTCTTCCGCTCCGGCTATCAGACATTGTGCTGTGAAAAAATATTTTTAAATGTACCACGTAATGGCGGCTAATTGTTAACAATCAGAGATCATTGTTACTCGCTCCGCAGCAGCTGGAAACATGCTAAATAATTTTCATTAAATATTCTTTTCATAAGATAAATGTGGCGTAGGTTCTTGAAATAACACACGGAGATCACTTAATACTAGTATATTCTTACTAGGACACAGTTTACACCATTAAATATTTGCAATTACGTTACGACAGAAACAAGTGCTAGCGCAGCACAATAGCTTGCGTACCTTATTTCCAGCTAACACCAGAACGAACAGAACAAAACAGACTAGACAGAAGAATGAGCATTGCATTGTATTTTATACTCTTACAAAGATAATCACATTATAATCTCATACAATAAAAATATTGTCTTTTCTGCATTTATCGATCTATATTGTATATTTTTACAATTAGTGTTATTACCTTTCGCAGATAAATCAATGTTTGTAATTCATTTTGAGTCACATACAGTCATTTTTATTTATGTTTCACCTCGATAATGGTGAATATTGCAAAAGGGACACTACATCGGTTAAGAATAAAATATACATGTTTCAGTGTTTCTGGAAATTCAACCCCTAAGGGAGAGCAATAGAGGATGAAATTTTGTAAGAAAATATTTCGTTACATCAAAACAAAGTTTTGAAGCTAAATTTATGAAAATTGGTATTTCACTTCTCGTGTAGATATAAAGAAATTGTTTTTTTGGGGATGAAAGTAGTTATGGAAATGTCTCCACAAGAATGCAAAAGACATGATTAACAAAACCTTTAGACTCCAGCTTCCAGAATAGCTTTTTAGTCAGAAGTACATTCGGAAAAGACCGTGACTATATGACCTTAATTGGCATGAAAAGCTTAGAAGAACAACACAAAAATTCGATTAAATGACAACAAAACAAATCTTTTCAGGCCACACACTCTACGCAAGCGAAGCAGCGGGCGCTAAGCTAGTTCTTTTTATAATTTCATTAAGAGACTGCAGCACATAAAAAGTGAAAGAAATCATCTAAAAATATAGTAAAAAATGGCTCTGAGCACTATGCGACTTAACTTCTGAGGTCACCAGTCGCCTAGAACTTAGAACTAATTAAACCTAACTAACCTAAGGACATCACACACATCCATGCCCGAGGCAGGATTCGAACCTGCGACCGTAGCGGTCACGCGGTTCCAGACTGAAGCGCCTTTAACCGCACGGCCACACCGGCCGGCTAAAATATAGTAAGGAAATACATTAAATTTCAGTTGCAGGGGTGAAGTCTGAGAAGCGTACTAAGGTACAACAGTCTCCCCTTACACTGGCGGTATATTTACGTCTGCATATGCAGATATCATTCTTTCTGGAGAACTTGACTGTCTGTCGATAGGAAATTAGTTTCCTGTAGAAACAAAAAAGACTACTACTTCAAGCTTTAATTTTAGTTTCTCATCGTGTCTTCTGTTGCCATTAAAAATACTGATAATTCTCTCCTTAGTAGTAGGATGTCGAAGTGAAACATTTTACTAAACTGAAAGTGCAGGGAAACGGAAACTACTAGATTACTTCTGTCTATGCCTTATAAGATATCGCAGTAAATTTACTGTCGACATTTTAGTCATTCAGCTGATGCGTTGCAGACGCAAATCGTCGTTCACATACTCCCAGGGTGAGCAAAACGCGTATCGAAGTCTTCCAAGAGATCGTGCATTTCATATTCACTTCTGTTCGAGAGACAAGAGAAGAGACTTCGTTACCTACGCAAAATAAACTCATCGACGTACTGGTTCCAAGTTGATTGCATTGGTAATGTTAATAGCTTTCGTCGTTCGTCCCCACAGACGTGCTGTTACCTACAGGAACTTGAAAAGCGTTTCCTAATGCAACAGGTAACTGACTTGCAGCCAGATAACGTTATAATGACCACTGGTGCTGTGGCTCTTCTGATTCCCAGCCAGTCATTATAGGAGTGCCGGGGTGAACGAGCAGAGAACCCGCGATAGTGTTCATTAACGGCTAGGGAACGCCAGGAGTCGAAGCAGTTAGTACTGTATACGGGGTCAACGTCTTAGTGTTATCTTGTCTCGTCGCAGTCTGCGGAGAGAATGCCAACAAGGGTGCTTCAAATTAGCACTGTGCAGCCTCGGGTATAAATGCAACGAGTTTCACTGCTCAAAGGTTATTTGGGACGTACGTGGCGTTAAAATGTTCGGAGTTCAATCTCTAACGAATTTTGTTCATGTTTTCAGAATCATTTGGCGTATTTTTTGTGTGCAGTATGCTACGATTTGAAATGTCTGGAGCTTCACTAATACTGATTCCTTTTGCTACACCGCAAGATCTGTTATGGACCACTTTTAGATACTAGGAATACGGGGAAAGTGAACGAATAAAAACGGGGATAGGATAAAATTTGGTACAAAAAATTAAGGTTTGCTATTTTTGTTGCACACAGAATTAACAGAGTTTATTTGGAAGTAAACCGGTGACATCGTATCAGTATTTTAAACAATGGCCACATTATTCAAGTTAGTAATTAGAATGATAGCAGTATTAAAACAGTTCTCTCCAAATACTGTTATACGACTGCTCAATATGCTCCCCTACAGTAGGTGTTTCTCGAATGTTCTTCACAGTATAGTCATACCTTAGAAGTTTAAATGAGTTGAATGGAGATAGTAAAAGATTCGAACTAAGTGTAAAGCTCTGCTATGAGACACATCAGTACACTGCAAGAAGATAATAGCTGTTTTGATAAATGAATAGGAAATTTATTATAACAACATGTCAGAGAATCGTGGACATAAAAATTCTCTAATCTGGCGTGTCAGATGGAAAAGATGGAACTGCAAAAAGCGATCATAGTAATTTATCTACGCACCTGCCGAGCATAATGGTCAGGGAACTGTCAGTTTAATTGTAACATCTCTTCCTCGAGGAGAGATACCTTGCTTGATGAGGAAGTGACATCAATTTAAATTAAAACGCTGTGAATACTGTAAATGCAAATTGTATGAATAACGACGTTTGTGAGCGAATAGTCAGGAACACGAACGGTAGCATAAAATTTAAGCATATTCATGGCTCAATCAACGTAGTATCAATAACATACGCAGGTCTCGGCTAGCGATCTGTGAAAGTCTGCAATTTACTGTTCGAAGTGCCGCTCGAAAGAACAGAGAAATGCTTAGTTTTGTACGGGACAGAATACGATATCAGAGAAGAAGTTAGGCGTGGTAACTCAATGGTAATCGAATAGCTAAAGTAGAATTACAAAAGCACATACCTCTCCATGTGACTATATGCGGTCATAGGGCGTATGTTGCGTACGAAAATCATCCACGTACATGCTCCATATGCAATTTAACCGAACACCTGAGGAAAAATTGTGACAGTAGAAGCACTGTACAACTGACTATTGGAAAAAGGCAGCCTTGAGCAATGATACATGCAACTGTTCCGTGAAGGACAAGAAAGCTCTCAGCGTCACTGAAGACACACCTGTCGAGTAACATCAGAATGCGCCCATAGAAGTGGAAGAAGGCATGGAAATGAATAGAAAGCGTTAGTGAAAGCAATAACAATTCAAAAAATAGTGAAAATAATTATGGTGAGTACCCAGAAAACATATGCGACGACGAATCAATGACCGATGGAGGCACCATGCCGGATAAATCTATGGAAATCGGACGCGATAACACAACTTCTTATGTGATGCGACAGTTTTCAGAATCTTCATAGCGAAAATGCAAACCGACGACAGTACCTTGTTCGATACCTATAAGGCAAGCAGCGAGGAAGATGAGAAGGGAAATCCAAACTCCAGTCAATAAAAGTCAATAAAAGTAAAAGGGAAAAGGAGGACCATGATATCGCGTTAGTCTCGGTGTTGCATGGCAAATATTTCATGAGCTGCTAGAAAAGGCTGGGAACCAAAACATTGGCTCCCGGGCAGATGACCCACCGCATCCACAGAATGCAGCCTGACTTCGACTGTGCAATAGGAAGTAACGATGATATCACACAAAATGATATAGCAGATGCAGATACCCGTGTAGCCGAAGGAAACTGTAAACTTAGTGAAACAACATTCCCAGGACCGCTTAAGGAAAGAAAAATGGAAGCTACTATCAAATCATAAACAGGGAACAAAAGAATGAAACATACATATACGCTGTCACATGGAAACAAACACAAAGAGGAATGTCAACAGCAGTAGTAAAATTCTAAGGAAACCTTATTTCAGTTAATTTCTAAAATATGAGAGTTTCACCATTAATATACGCATAAATCCACCTAACCGCAATATCCAAAAAACACCGAAAGCGCTAACTGAGATTTATAAGGGGACTGATGACCATAGATGTTAAGTCCCATAGTGCTCAGAGCCATTTGAACCATTTTTGAGATTTATACTTACGCTAGAAGACTGGTTTCATTTACAGTGTCCATGTATGAAATGTTTTAATCAGTTGCACGTATTTCTAACAGAACGCTGAGATATAAAATTCAGATCGTCGAGAGGATGTCACTTTTACATTTTCTTTTAATTTAAATTTTTCTTCCACTTTTGAAGCTGTTATTCATCTTAATGGATGAAAAACACATTTTAATTTATGCGCTGAGGACACAACCACAAGAAATATTATAACTTTACCAGACGTTGCGTTTCATGTAATTCACGAAGCAGTAGTCCTTTTATTTATTACTCCCGTTTCTAAAGAAGAGCAGGTAACTGGAAGGAAAAGTAATGACAATGCATTTCCGGGCGGGAAGGAGCGCCTGGTCCCCGGCACGAATCTGCCCGGCGGATTTGTGTCGAGGTCCGGTGAACCGGCCAGTCTGTGGATGGTTTTTAGGCGGTTTTCCATCTGCCTCGGCGAATGCGGGCTGGTTCCCCTTATTCCGCCTCAGTTACACTATGTCGGCGATTGCTGCGCAAACAAATTGTCCACATACGCGTACACCACCATTACTCTACCACGCAAACATAGGGGTTACACTCGTCTGCTGTGAGACGTTTCCTGGGGGGTCCACCGGGGGCCAACCCGCACAATAACCCTGGGTTCGGTGTGGGGCGGCGGGAGGGGGGGGGGTGAAGTGGACTGCGGTAGTCGTCGTGGGGTTGTGGACCACTGCGACTGCGGCGGGGACGGAGCCTCTCCGTCGTTTCTAGGTCCCCGGTTAACATACAATACAATACAATGACACTGCATACCAGGAAAAACAAAAAGGTAATCCGATAGTATAGCGCATGCCAGGAAACCAAGAACTCGTGGGATCTAATCCCAGTCGGACCACCAAAGTTTTCAATCTGCCTTTAATGTAACCGTCACCTCTGGACGATGAGAGGAGTCGCAAAGAAAGACACGTTGTTCGAATTCCAGGTTAAACTGCAGGTCCCGTTTCTCCGGATAAATGAGGTAGGTTAATGACATACAAGTAGCCTAAGTGGCAGCCAGTTGAAAAGCTCACACCCTGCTGTTCAGCCACACGAAATATATTGAACGTATATACATAATTACATTACGTATTTGTCTATAAAACATACACTGATGTGCTAAAACATCACGACCCTCTGCTTACAAGCGTGGTGGTCTACAATTGGAAAGCAATATAACAGTGATTCTCCGTGGTATACATTCGACAGGTACTTGGTAGATTTCCGGAGGTATGTGGCACCAGATGCCAAGTCACGTGATCCCAGAAAATTAGGGGCAGACGATTTGTATGGGCGCAGCTACCGCCGGCCGCTGTGAACGAGCAGTTCTAGGCGTTTCAGTCTGGAACCGCGAGACCGCTACGGTCGCAGGTTCGAATCCTGCCTCGGGCATGAATGTGTGTGATGTCCTTAGGTTGGTTAGTTTTAAGTAATTCTAATTCTAGTGGACTGATGACCTCAGATGTTAAGTCCCATAGTGCTCCGAGCTATTTGAATTTTTGGGCGCAGCTAACGTAAGATATCGTCCCAGATGTGCTCCATTGGGCTCAGATTAGGTGAATATGGCATTCAACTCATCAACATAAGTTCACCATTATGCTCCTCAAACTAATTTAGCACAACTCTGGCCTAATGACACGGTCAGTTAGTCTCCTGGAAGGTGCTATCGCCATCAGGGAAGGCATCAAACATGAAGGGATGCAGGTTGGCTGCAATACTGTTCACGTATTTCAAAACTGTCATGGTGCCTTCGATTAGCACAGTCCGTCCCATGGAAGCCCAGGTGAATGTCTTCCATAACATAACAACTGCCACACCTGCCTGCGTTCATGGTGCGGTGCATGTTTCGAGCAGCTTCTCGTCTGGATGACAGATTATCCGGACACGAACATCCTAGTGTAACAAGAGACATGATTCATCTGACCATGCGACACCTTGTCATTGATCCACGATCCAATCTCGATGATCCGGAGCGCACTGTAAACATAATTTACGATGTAGTTGGTCCAACATGGAAACACGTGGGAATCGTCTACTGCGGAGCCCCATTATCAAAAACGTGCGCTGAACAGTGTGCTTCGAAACACTTGTCCCTCCACCAGCATTTTACTCTGCCGACAAATCTATCGCATATCGCCGTTGTGCTACTTAAAGAGCAGGCATCCCTTCAACCCCCACGTTTTGTGAAGTGCCTACTCGTGATTTTGCAGTCCTTCAAACACTTTCCATACATGCTCACAATGGTAACACAAGGTTCACTGTTTCCCAAATGTTCGTTCGCAGGCGCCGGGTCATAACACTGCGGCCTTTGTTAGAGTCGTTTATGTAAATGCCCACGCAAATATACAGGGTGTTACAAAAAGGTACGGCCAAACTTTCAGGAAACATTCCTCACACACAAAGAAAGAAAATATGTTATGTGTACATGTGTCCGGAAACGCTTACTTTCCATGTTAGAGCTCGTTTTATTACTTCTCTTCAAATCACATTAATCATGGAATGGAAACACACAGCAACAGAACGTACCAGCGTGACTTCAAACACTCTGTTACAGGAAATGTTCAAAATGTCCTCCGTTAGCAGGGATTCATGCATCCACCCTCCATCGCATGGAATCCCTGATGCGCTGATGCAGTCCTGGAGAATGGCGTATCGTATCACAGCCGTCCACAATACGAGCACGAAGAGTCTCTACATTTGGTACCGGGGTTGCGTAGACAAGAGCTTTCAAATGCCCCCATAAATGAAAGTCATGAGGGTTGAGGTCAGGAGAGCGTGGAGGCAATGGAATTGGTCCGCCCCTACCGATCCATCGGTCACCGAATCTGTTGTTGAGAAGCGTGCGAGCACTTCGACTGAAATGTGCAGGAGCGCCATCGTGCATGAACCACATGTTGTGTCGTACTTGTAGAGGCACATGTTCTAGCAGCACAGGTAGAGTATCTCGTATGAAATCATGGCGGTCTTCCCCAGTCGCGAGCCTTAGGCTGGAATGTTCCGTGGTCCCTAAGACGCTGATCAATTGCTACGAACGTCTTCCTGTCGGGACACCTTCGTTCTGGAAATCTGTCTCGATACAAACGTACCGCGCCACGGCTATTGCCCCGTGCTAATCCATACATCAAATGGGCATCTGCCAACTCCGCATTTGTAAACGTTGCACTGACTGCAAAACCACGTTCGTGATGAACACTAACCTGTTGATGCTACGTACTGATGTGCTTGATGCTAGTACTGTAGAGCAATGAGTCGCATGTCAACACAAGCGCCGAATTCAACATTACCTTTCTTCAACTGGGCCACCTGGCGGTGAATCGAGGAAGTACGGTACATACTGATGAAACTACAATGAGCTCTAACATGGAAATTAAGCGTTTCCGGACACATGTCCACATAACATCTTTTCTTTATTTGTGCGTGAGGAATGTTTCCTGAAAGTTTGGCCCTACCTTTTTGTAACACTCTGTATATAGCCGGAAGAATTATCTGGATGCTTAATTGATTGTAAATCGGTGTAGATGCGATGTACGCGGACAGACAAAGAAAAACATATGTTTAAAATTCCAGAAAAATTCGATGATTTATTCAAGAGAAACTGTCTCAGGATGTCCTCCTGTGGGGTATCGTGCCAAATTGTGCCCAATTGGTGCATTAGATGGTCAAAATCCTGAGCAGGTTGGAGGGACCTGTCCATAATGCTCCAAACATCCTCAATTGGGGAGAGGTCCGAAGACTTTGCTGGCCATAATAGGATTTTGTATAAGCCCAGGATGGCTTGCCATGAAGGTTAACAACACCTGGGGTTGAATATCATCTACATACAGCTGTGCTGTAAGGGTGCAGTGGATAACAAACAAAGGAGTCCTGTTAAGAAAAGAAATAGCACTCCACACCATCACTCCTGGCTGTTGGGCCACAAGGCAGGCGACAGTCAGGCTGGTAACCCGCCACTGTCTGGGGCATCTCCAGACATGTCTTCGATGGTCATCTGGGCTTAGCTCAAAGTGGGACTTATATTTTGTGTCGTCTAGTTCTCACTGTAGGCCTGTACCATGGGAGGCCTGGAGAGGATGTTGTTCAGTGGCCGGTATCCTTTTTCTATAACAGAACGGCATGCATGAATTAACAGGATTTTTATTAACGTAAGGAAGAAGCTACTTAACTTAAGACAGTCCAGGTGTTGTGGTACAATCTCTTCCTTCCACGTTAGCCTCACTGCTGGTGAAGTACAAGTCCGCTATGTAAACTACTCTGGTCGCTATGTGCTGCCTGAGACTGAGACACTGATAGCGCCTGCGACTGTCTGAGACTGCAAGTTACTGGGCTGCGACCGATGACTCGACAATGTCTGCGACTGACTAGATGACTGACTGGGCCTTACGGTCCGCGGCGGCGATCTAAATACTGGCGGTCGGGAGGGCGTTGGCACCGCGTTACTTGCGAGTTTGTCTTTGGCCTCTCTCCTGAGAGGCTCACTTGCCCCGGTGCCTACTGTTGATCTTCTCGTAGCCTCTTTGCTGACCAGAATGCTGGAGACAGCTTATGCTGGCACCTTATCACTGAAGACAATTCTACTCCAGTCAATTACAGATCGAATGTGTGTGACACCACTGCAGAAATGGTTCAAATGGCTCTGAGCAGTAATGGACTTAACATCTGAAGTCGTCAGTCCCCTAGAACTTAGAACTACTTAAACCTAACTAACCTAAGGACATCACACACACCTATGCCTTAGGCAGGATTCGAACCTGCTACCGTAGCAGCAGCGCGGTTTCGGACTGAAGCGCCTAGAGCCGCTCGGTCACACCGGCCGGCCGACACCCCTGCAAACAGGGTTGTTGGCGTACAGAGGTCAATGGTAGTCGGCGTAAGTGGCTCCGCGAGGTAAGCCCCCTTTCTGTGTGCCACCTATTCTCTTGCAACCGAAGCACTAGTTGCACGTCAGATCGATGATAACGATGAATCAGAAGCTCTGAGTGCCTCTTTGACAATTGCTCCGTCGTCACGTTCTATCACCTCTCTAGATCGACCACTTCCTTCGTAACGCTGTCTTCGCCCATTGTTCACGCATTCCTATCACCGTTGGCGAATAGTGGTATCGCACCTTTAACAAATTTCCAGCGATTTGCAGATTACTTCAAGCGGCTTCTTTGAGACCAACTACACGTGCTCTCTCAAATGCTGACATCTGCGTGTATTGTTCGAACGCCTCGTTTTGAGGCATAATTACTGTCCAGCCGAGTACACGAAAGGAAATTCATAAAGACCATATGCCATGGTAGCCTCATGTCCCCCGTTTACTATTCGTCCCAGCTGCACGGTGAATTTACGCTGCAGCGTCACACATTCATCCATCGGACATAAAAACTTACACTTTTGCCTTTTGCGTCGACACCTCTATTATGAAAAATAGGTTTGTGACCAATTTGCATAAGTCCTTCGTTGTGCGTACTTTTTTTTTTTTTTTTTTTTTTTTTGGAGAGTGTCTCCTCTTTGCGGCCGGTATCGTTGCCAGAATGATTTTTCATTCGTCTCTACTCCGCTTGTATACGTCCAGTCTCGCGGTGAGCTCATCAGCGTACAAGAAGGCCTGCTTATTCAGGGAGCCGTTACATAAGACGAATAGGAAATATTCTTTTCTTTACTTACTTTGAAATGATAAAATTAAAGGTGTTTCGACAATTTGAAGAAAATGGACGGAAATGTTTGTGTATTGCAGTGATCTAGTTGCTCACGGAGCAGCAGCTCCAAAAATCATCCTAAATTCTTTTTGGGTAACGTAGGGAAGTTATAGAGATATGTATGGCTGCAGCGGAATTTTAACTATGTTCTTCCGCAGTATGTTCCAAGTGTCTTTGCTAATGTACGTCTATGTTCAGAATAACTATGGTGTTTCAGAAGAAATATTAAATATTTTAGAGTCTGTTAGTATGGACTAATTTGACTCAAATATTTTACGTAACGTGAGACCAAGTTTTCTTTGTTACAGAGATACTGCTGATTACAGAGTAAATTTTCATTCCGAACGTTGATGCCCCTGTTACTATGCGTTTAGCTATTGTTTTTCATTTTCTCTTTTTGAGGCTGTGCTTCACTATATACAACGGAATTATAAACTGTGACTAATTTTTTGACCAATTCTACTATATTCTTTAATCGTGTTGCATGTGCTTATAATGCCAGTATTGTATTTGTGTAGGAGTTTTGTAGTGGAAATGCAACTGCAATTTGTAAAGGTTACTTTGTGACAAGCTATTTATTACCCTCTAAATGGCAATTGCTTACCATTTTTTGACTTATTGCACACATGGGGACCATTTCAGTTGAGATCTGCGGAAGGTACATGGGGATATCTATATTTCTTTGTAAATACAGTATTTATTTTGTATTCTTGTTTCTCTTACATGTTCTTCAACTTAGAGGATCTCCTCACTATGGATCTATAGGAATGAAAAGTACATGTAATGTAATGAATATGGTAGACTGTTTCCTAACGGCAGAGCACCAGATTAAAGACTGTGTACTAGTATTTTCACTAAACATCATCTAAACCTAACGTTTCTCAGATAATAGATGGGCAGAAATGGTCACTTTTCTTGGCTTCAAAGTTCCCGGACGGTACCCCTTTAGAATTTAGCCTATGAGAATGTCTAATATTACGAAGTTTGCAAATAAAAAGTATAACACAACAGATTAATTGACCCTTAGGACTATGAATGATGCTACCTTTATAAAAAAAAAAATCGCGCAAACAACTTCGGAAAAGTCAAACAGAATTTGAACATGCTATATGGAACGTTTTATTCAATTAGCCCATACAACAACCTCCAAAAATATTTGCTATTCCTCCCGCAACATCCTGTATAAAAGTATTTGCCACAGGTGTTGTGTGCTTCACTTTCTCCTTTAAAATTAGAGCCTACGAAACTGTATAATCCGTCTCTAACGTCTTCGAAGATCCTGTCCAAAGCTCTCCTATTTTAATCCATTTTCCTGTCAGAGTAGTCAAAATTTATGATGTACTGTTACAGAAAAACGTGACGTACGCAAACCAGCAGCACACTGATGTGCCATCACCGCTGCGAAGTTGGCGCATTATCGGAATGAAGTAATGGCAAGGCACAATGGGGAAGGTGGCGGTGGCGTGTGGTGCATTTCCTGGGTCCGCACAAAGGCAGACGATAAGACGCTAAGAAAATCTTACCGGCTGGCGCCGAGTTACGCGGCGAACGCAAGTCGTAACTAATGAGGCGTGTCGGTGCAAGATAAGGTCATCAGCGGCTCAATTAACGGCGTCATTCTGTGGCTGAGGGTATCTAACGACAGCCGGCACTCACCTCCACGCGAAGGCTTCCGGCACAACCGCACTGCTTCACCTGGCCTGCTGCTATTCTCCCTGTTGTTCAATTCGTAAAGCTGTTCCTAACATTGACACCATTTCGTAAGTACAGACAAGAAATAAATGTAAGGGAATTTTTGCTTAAAGAAGTAATTTATCTTGCGTAGATTAGGCTTCTATTTTGAAATAAGCGCTTTATTACAATGAGTGACAAAAAATAATTAGCGCAGAAGACATAATCGGATGTCAATGTAACTTCATATACATATACATCATCGGCGGGTATGTAAATCATTAGAGTTTGCAATTGTCTGTGACAGTTATAATGGCCAACAGAGCGCATTAATGCTGCTCGTATCTACTGTTGTTACCGGGCCTGGTAGACTGTACAGGATGGATCAGGAGACGTACATGCTTTGAGAGGTGATAGTACGAGGGCTATTCGGAAAGTAAGGAACGATAGGTCGCGAAAAGTAAACCACAGTGAAAATGAAAACTGTTTAATTTGCAACAGTTAGCTACAACTTCCAGCTAGCTACTTATCTCCATAGTCACGGATCCGACTTAGACGTTTGTCGTAGCGTTGTACCAACTTTCCAGTACACTCGTTATAGAAGGCAGCCGTCAGTGCTTTCCGCCAATTCTCTACGCTGGCCTACAGCTCGTTGTCTGTGCCAAAATGTTGTATTCATAGCCAGCGGTTCATGTGATCAGAAATGAAACTCAATTACGGGCTGTATTGTGGGTAATCAAACATTTCCAATTGAAAACAATGCAACAGCATCTTCATTGCCCCTACAGAACGCGGCTGATATTTGTCTTGAAGATGAAAACGCACGACAGTTATGTAATGTTGGCCGCATAGCTTCAGGCGAAATTTCTCACAAGGCCCTCATCTCATACTTGGCGGGAGACACTATTGTTCTAGGTATCTTTATGTGCTCCCTGTGTGCTCAGAACCAAAAGGAACGACGTAATGCGATCGACGCGAATACTAGAGACGCTGCCCAACACATCTGTGCAAAACTTCACAGATTTTCACTGTGGTTTCCATTTAGCGATTGATTGTTCCTTACTTTCCAAATAATCTTCGTATTAGTGATTCTGAACAAAAAACTACATATGGACATATGCTATATAAGTGAGTGTAGAGCCACCCCCCCCCCCCCCCCCCCACGAGCACCCAGAAGTGCCGCAACACGACGTGAAATGGACTCCACTAATGTCTGAAAGAGTGCTGGAGGGAACTGACACCATGAATCCTGCAGGTCTGTTCATACATCTTCTGAACAGCACGTTGTAAGGCATCCCAGATATACTCAATAACGTTCATGTCTGGGGAGTTTGTTGGCCAGCGGAAGTGTTTAACCTCAGAAGAAACTATGAAGCAATTCTGGACGTCTGGGGTGTCGTATTGTCCTGCTGGAATTTCCCAAGTCCGTCGGAATGCACAATGGACATGAATGGATACAGGTGATCAAACGGGATGCTTACGTACGTGTCACCTGTCAGAGTTGAATCTAGACGTATCAAGGGTCCCATATCACCCCAAATGTACACGCCCCATGCCATTACAGAGCATCCACCAGTTGAACAGTCGCCTAGTCCCCTGCTGACATGCAGCGTCCATGGCTTCATGAGGTTGTCTCCATACCCGTACGTATCCACATGTCCATCCTCTCGATATAGTTTGAAACGATACTGGTCCTACCAGGCAACATGTTTCCAGTCACCAACAACAGTCCAATGTCGTTGTTGTCGGGCCCAGGCGAGGCGTAAAGCTTTGTGTGGTGCAGTCATCAAGGGTACACGAGTGGGACTTCGGCTCCGAAAGCCCATATCGATGATGTTTCGCTGAATGGTTCGCACGCTGACACTTGGTGACGTCCCAGTATTGAAATCTGCAGCAGTTTGCGGAAGTGGTGCACTTCTGTCACGTTGAACGATTCTCTTCAGTTCTCATTGGTCCTGTTCGTGCAGGATCCTTTACCGGCAGCAGCGATGTCGGAGATATGAGGTTTTACCGGATTTCTGATATTCACGGTACACCAGTGAAATGGTCGTACGGGAAAACTCTTGCTTCATCGCTACGTCGGAAATACTGTGTCCTATCGCCCGTGCGCCGAATGTAACAGCACGTTCAAACTCACTTATATCTTGATAACCTGCCAGTAACCGATCTAACAACTGCGCCAGACACTTGTCTTATATAGGCGTTGACAACCGCAGCGCCGTATTCTGCCTGTTTACATATCTCTGTATTTCAGTACGCATACCTATACCAGTTTCTTTGGTCCTTCAGTGTAGTTTGCGTGAAAAGAGCGTGAAAGTACTGAAAATCTCGCGTGACGTGAATGCGCTGTGGCGTAGGCACTCTTTGTAGGCCAGTTTGAGGTTGTTTCCCAATCTGAAACATCTCAACTTCCTCTATACTACTGTGGTACGTTATAAACACTGTTAGTGTTTGAGTGTTTGAATGATACTGAAAATAAATAACAGTGTACATTAAAAGTGCTCTAACTCGGAAACTATTGGGAATAGGTTTTTTTTTTTTTTTTTTTTGAGTCACTACTACTTTTACCCCTGAAAGCACGTACTTTTACTCCGGACTTGCCTTGTATATGTGTTCCTAGAAGCTAAGACCTTCAAAGTAGCGACAGTTTTCTCACCAGAAACCTTCAGTGCTAGTTTAACTTGTTGCTAATGAACACAGAAATGAACTAAGACTTCAAATACCATAAAATGGCTATATCTGATTTATGAGCAATTTTTCTTTCTTGTACATCGATTCCAAATGCTCAGAAGTTGCAGTAACTGTAAGACCCAATTATCAAAATCAGGGTACCTCAACACCGTTAGGTTTACCAATACAGTTGTTACAGGTACATTTCAGCCTATGTATCATGTGAGATACATTAGAAAATTCTAGAATCATTTAAATAAACGAGAGAGCGATATAGTCACCATGTCAATTATTCGAATGAATGAACGCAAACCGATTCTGTACCATGTGAATCGAAAGTTATCTACCTCAATGAACAACAAACGCTGAACATGAGCAAAGGTGCATTAAAGATCTAAAAATGCTGCATGCAATAATTGGGCGTAGCTGCAGGATGTCAGCTGCAATCTAACCAAATGTGTGTTACTGGAGACATGAGAATGATCATCAGAAAACAATTTCAAGGAAAGTTGCTACATCAATTGTCCATAGCAAACACCAAGAACAGCTCGCGGAATACCACCCGGAAACGCACACAGAAACAGACCCACCAGACTACACTAGATTGTTTCGTGTCAATGAAATGCGTATGCCCGCATGCGGCGCTCACACACACACACACACACACACACACACACACACACACACCGAGACCACACGACTGCACAGGCCTCCTACTGGCTCGCACCTCTGTTCGTCAAATTATTTCTTGGCAGATATGCCTCCGCGCAACTAGTCAAATTTCAGTAATGCATCACTTGGTACACACGGCCTTTGCAATACGTTAGCGATTCAGATTACGCCGAAGAAAGAATATTTCCGGAGGCTGACATTGTGACAACCATCTTTCAAGATTTTAGTTAGAATTTATGAATTTCTCTGTGAGGTAATGTGGCTGATAAATCAATATGAAGTACTAAATTACGCCAGGATTATCTTGGCCTTCATTTCAGGGCGGTCACTATCTCGTCTAGTCGGCTACAGCCGATACACAACCAGCCGGGATACGTGGAATGGGCTATAGTGTAATCAAACGATGTAAACTTGCGTCTGTAGTATTGGTTCCTGCACATTTGTGGACACGGTACTTGCATCACACGGGAAACACGCTATATTAGATATAATTATGATATAACCTTCAAAATCCAATAATTCTAACATGTTATCTATAGAAAATTGTTACTTCATATGCAAAATATATGAGAAGTAGCAATGAAATGTAGATGTCATGAGTAAAAGTTACTCACTTGAGTAGAATTTTTAGGGTTTAATATCCATTTTCTTGATCATCAATAACCTCTCATTACACAAATGCCTTTAACACATTTAACTGCCAGTTAAGAAAAGAAGTGTACATTTTATATCTAGTCTGGCCCATAAATATTGCTTGCTATGATAAGGATATACAGTTTGTCGCTACGACTTAACTTTTTTTATGTCATGGCACTTGGTAAGAGTCTGTGTTGTTCATCCAACAAGTTCATACTTCCTCAGCAGCTATGCATATCCCATTAAAAGTGGCGACTTTCAAACTTCATCATTATAAGAATACACCGATATTGTATTTTCATGCACCTACATAGCATATTTAAACGTTAGGTCAAATTTTTGGTTTACAGTTATCTCAATTGACTGTTGATCTTTTTTACATGTATTTTAAAGAGATAGTAACTCTCATTCTGTTTATCATTTCACGATTTAACAACTTCCACAAACAACGATCTGTATATTGCAGAGGTACATTTTATTTTCATCCAAAGGTAATGCACCCTACTGTGGCCATGTATACATTATTACGTACGGATTGTAATTACACTTTTAAATAATCACGAGATTTCTATGTTTTTAGATCGATGTTAAAAGTAATCATCATAAAGTTGTTTGTACCTGACAAGCACATCACATCATGCATAAGTGCACACACAGTCAACTAAATGTACTTACCTGGATACCTGATGTCGTCTTGCTTGTGGCGAAAGCAAGGTAGATCTGTTGCTCATGAGTCAACAAATTCGCATGTGTACGTGTTTCAGAAACGCTTAACCTTTGCGGTGACTGGTATGTTACGTTTTATTGTTATCGTCAGCTACTAAAGTGAACAATTTCTTAACGATTAAGATCTCTCAGATTTTTTAAAGATTTTGTCATAAATTATTGTATAAATTAACTATGTATTTGGAAGTAGATTTGGAAATTCTGTATACAGGGTGGTCCATTCATCGTGACCGTGCCAAATATCTCACGAAATAAGCGTCAAACGAAAAAACTACAAAGAACGAAACTTGTCTACTTGAAGGGGGAAACCAGATAGCGCTATGGTTGGCCCGCTAGATGGCGCTGCCATAGGTCAATCGGATATCAACTGCGTTTTTTAAAAATAGGGACCCCCATTTTTATTACATATTCGTGTAGTACGTAAAGGAATATGAATATTTTAGTTGGACTACTTTTTTCGCTTTGTGATAGATGGCTCTGTAATAGTCACAAACATATGGTTCACAATTTTAGACGAACAGGTGGTAACAGGTATGTTTTTAAATTAAAATACAGAATGTAGGTACGTTTGAACATTTTATTTCGGTTGTTCAAATATGATAAATGTACCTTTGTGAACTTATCACTTCTGAGAACGCAGCTGTTACAGTGTGATTACCTGTAAATACCACATTAATGCAATAAATGCTCAAAATGATGTCCGTCAACCTCAATGCATTTGGCAATACTTGTAATGACATTCCTCTCAACAGCGAGTAGTTCGCCTTACGTAATGTTCGTTGATGCATTGACAATGCGCTGACGCATGTTGTCAGGCGTTGTCGGTGGATCACGACAGCAAATATTCATCAACTTTCCCCACAGAAAGAAATCCGGAGACGTCAGATCCGGTGAACGTGCGGGCCATGGTATGGTGCTTCGATGACCAATCCACCTGTCATGAAATATGCAATTCAATACCGCTTCAACTGTACGCAAGCTATGTGCCGGACATCCATTATGTTGGAAGTACATAGCCATTCTGTCATGCAGTGAAACATCTTGTAGTAACATCGGTAGAACATTACGTAGGAAATCAGCAAACATTGCACCATTTAGATTGCCATCGATAAAATGGTGTGCCAGTTACCCTCCCTCCCATAATGCCGCAGCATACATTAACCCGGCAAGGTCGCTGATGTTCCACTTGTCGCAGCCATCGTGGATTTTCCGTTGCCCAATAGTGCATATTATGCCGGTTTACGTTACCGCTGTTGGTGAATGATGCTTCGTCGCCAAATAGAACGCGTGCAAAAAATCTGTCATCGTCCCGTAATTTCTCTTGTGCCCAGTGGCGGAACTGTACACGACGTTCAAGGTCGTCGCCATGCAATTGCTGGTGCACAGAAATATGGTACGGGTGCAATCGATGTTGATGTAACATTCTCAACACCGACGTTTTTGAGATTCCCGATTCTCGCGCAGATTGTCTGCTACTGATGTGCGGATTAGCCGCGACAGCAGCTAAAACACCGACTTGGGAATCATCATTTGTTGCAGGTCGTGGTTGACGTTTCACATGTGGCTAACACTTCCTGTTTCCTTAGATAACGTAACTATCCGGCGAACGGTCCGGACACTTGGATGATGTCGTCCAGGATACAGTGCAGCATACATAGCACACGCCCGGTGGGCATTTTGATCACATTAGCCATACATCAATACGATATCGACCTTTTCCGCAAATTGTAAACGGTCCATTTTAACACGGGTAATGTATCATGCAGCAAATACCGTCCGCGCTGAAGGAATGTAACGTGATATCACGTACTTATACGTTTGTGACTATTGCAGCGCCATCTATCACAAAGCGAAAAAAGTGGTCCAACTAAAACATTCATATTTCTTTACGTACTACACGAATATCTAATAAAAATGGGGGCTCCTATTTGAAAAAAACGCAGTTGACATCCGTTTGACCTATGGCAGCGCCATCTAGCGGGCCAACCATAGCGCCATCTGGTTTCCCCATTCAAGCTAGACGAGTTTCGTTCTTTGTAGTTTTTTCGTTTGATGCTTATATCGTGAGCTATTAGGCCCGGTCACTATCAATGGACCACCCTGTATACCGGACATCCATTCTCAGATACTAAAAACTATGAAGTTCCATTGTATGGTTGGCTATAAAAGAAATTACAGATCAAAAAAATGAAACAATCAGTCCAATTTTTTTGACCAGCGATTAAGAGCCAAAGATAAAATGATTGATAAAAATTCGCACGGACTTTTTAGAATTAAATAAGGCTGTGATATGCACAAAGAACTTTATTGAAGAGTTGGTAGTAAAAACAGAATAGTTTGTAATTGATGAGGAGGTAAAAACATTCGTAAGGAGTTATCAATGCTTGAAGGCGAAGTGGTGCCATCAACTTTCCTTAAGAGATCACGATATTTGGAAACATTTCGACTTTCGTGCAGAAGGTTATGTGATGGAGAATGTGTTAATTTTGAAATATGAGTGGTAGGAGCTTGGAACATTGTAAGCGTATGACTAACATAATGCTGTTAACGCTTTGGGAAAGACAGAAATATCTTTCTAGTGAATTTCTCATAAAAAAGAAACAATGGTGTTGGACTGAGATGGAACAAAATACAGTGCAGTACTTTATTGATACAAGTGTTGTAACACCTAACATTATTGCATCAGTAACTGCTGGGTCAGATCTGTGTGCCTTGCTTTCCTTGAAAAAGTATAAAATTCACCACAATAAAGTACCCAACGAATATGAGTCACGAAAATCCAAGAATATATCTGATAGTGTAACTAAATGTATTGAGTCAATATTGGCTCAAGAAGACACCTTAAACAAGATTTTTGTGGTTAAAACATTCTGAATATGCTTGTGAATAATTTTTAAAGTGACAGATGTTCACAGCTGCAGCTCAAAATTCATAAATCCTGTTTCTAACTAGAAATGCCAGCAGTATTGATACTAACAGATGCCAGACGAGGTAAAACATTGACATTAGCAGTTTCTCTTTAAGTATGTTCACAATCAGCACATGCTGCTGGGCATTGCAAACTCATGGAATGCAAGAAAGCTGATAGCCATGCTCGATTTAAATAGTTTAAATGATTATGATAATATAGAATATAAAATCTTTGGAATATCATCAACTTATGGTAAACAAGCTCCTGGATCAAATTTCCATTTAGCGTCATTTGATCTTGAAAGTGATACTGTCTATGGTGTTTGTAAAGCTGATAATAATGATATAGTTAAAAAAAGAGCTCAGCTTTTTGTAATATCCAGAGTGAACAAATTTCAAAGACGTTGACACTATTACACCTCTGAGCGACTTAACTTCCCCACAGCCAAAACATATGTTATTAGTAAGATATAGAAATTTTGATTTACTGTGTTACATTCAGTATCTGATAATAATTCACTGAATCGAAAAAAATTATGACCTGTTTACTACTGCTGGTGTATTCTCAGCCTTGTATCTCACATTCTGTTGAGAGTACTCTGCATTACTCTAAGTGTTGTCTCTATATATATTCTACAATTGCTAAACCTGTGAACGTTGAAGTTTCCTGATTTTTGATAATTTGGTGGTACAGTTACTGCAAATTTTGAGTATTGGGAATTGATGTAAAAGAAACAAAAAGGTTCATAATTAATATAGAGCCATTTTCAGTTATTTAAAGCCTTAGTTCATTCCAATATTCAGGAGCAAAATGTTAACCTGGCACTGAAGGTTTTTGATGAAAGGGCTGTCGCTAGTTTAAAGATATTAGCTTCTAAGAACACAGGTTTTACAGGGTCTGAATATACCGTATCGTTCATACAAAGTAAGTGCTGGCACGTTGTGAATGTAAAAGATTCATATGAAGGCGAAAGATTCTTTCTTATATGGTGTTCAAGTATGCCACATGATCCATGTACAGACTGTTGTACTCCATCTTGTGTCAATGATTATGATTTGTGTGGAAATAATACCAACTGAACAGAAGTTTCTATGATATATTTATATCCCTGTCACTGATAATTGCATGTGTATAGTTACGACCATTTACGTGCCATTGAATGCATTTTGGAACCTGTGCTTATTTTCAGCCTTTAGCATAGACTTTTCACAGCAGCAATCAGCAGAAAACTTTTGCTATTCTTTGTATTATTTACAGATTCTAAGGGAAGTGATAGCATGGACATCCCAAGACGGTTTGCTGCTGTCATATTACTTTCGAAGTGGTTCCTTTAGACTGCAAACTTGCTAGGAGTAATTGTAATCACTGAAGTACTCATTTATGCCCTCTGTTCTTTTTGTTGAGCAACGTAAGAAGTAACTACTCTTAAATATACATATATTTTTAATGTGAGGCGTTATGCATCAGTTCCTAGTTCTAAATATTATCTAGAAAGAGGCACTTATTCATAGTAATGTTTTCTTTGAGACATACCGTCATTTAATGAAAACAGTACGCAAGAGAAGATGGAATACGATCCTACACATTAACGGTATTGCAATTACTAACTACTTCAGGTACTACTGTTTGACGCAATGATTTCTTATAACTGCCACGTTGGTTTTCCTGCCACCTTGCGTACTTAGAAAAAATAGCCATGCTTCACGAGAAAGAGAAGGCTTTTTCACGCCATGCTGCACTGACCGCAACAATCAGATGCAGTGCTGTCGTATTGGTTCCCACGCAATGCCAGATAACCCTATATAGTACGTAAAACACTGTGCATTTGGCATTGGGACAGAGGGTACTAGAAACGTGCACAAGCTCTTTTTGTCAGTTTTTAATGTTTCTGAACCCCTATTTGTATTGTGATACTGTGCCGCTTCATATTAATGCAATATATTCGTATACCGCCTCACATTCTAAATTATTTCCTGTTAGTATTTTTCAGCCTGCTAAGTGTTGGTTCAAGAAATGACGATTAGATTAATCACAGCTTGTAGAGAAGCTTATAAACAATCACTTTTCCCTCACTTCATCAGTGAATGGAATGATACGGAACACAAAAATATCGTTCAATTGTAGACTGTATATGTAGATTCAGAGAAATATGCATTGTAATTAAATGGCAATTTTCTCAGCTGTTGTACGCTTTTGATGGAACTTATGAAAGTTGCCCAACTTCTCTACGAATGCTCTAAAAAACGCTGCTCAGACGCTAGGGACGAAGACGTTCTTTTTGGCGAAAAACAGTGGATGGTATTACAATCACTATTCTGAAAAATACATATATGACGACTCAGAGCTTTGTTGTGGGAAAGATAACGGTGGCTGTTCTATGAGATTAATCACTCTTACGCTTCATTGTGGTGCAGGATATACAGTCTAGGAGCGAAGAAATTGTTATAAACGCTATCTACCATTTACGCAATCTTGAACGAGGCGATTCTATTTGTCAAAGTGCAGTTCATGTAGCTGAATTTCACTGAGAAAAAATCGCTGCACCAAATAGTGACAATTTGGGTTATAAATATCCCTTTTAACAAGTTCGTGTTACTTCCAGTTTCAGTACTAAATTCAGCTTTTCGTGTGGAAGAACGAAACGTAGCATGAGAAAGGAAAAGAACTGAAGTAATTCCTCAATTATGCCTGTACCACGTCAGTCTGGAGACCTTAGCAGGAATGGGAGAAATGATTTTAATACAAGAAGTGTCATCGACTACACACCGTGAAGCAACTTGTGGAGTACACGTTCTGTATATTCCAAGTTAGAGGATTGAATAACTAAAAACGGCAACGAAAAGCATCCCACGTTCACAATACTGTTGCCTTCCATATTTACGAATATACTGGGCAACAGTTTACCAACAGTGTGCTTAACTGTGGTATGCTAGTATTTTCGGTCCATTACAAGTTAATTTAATGACAGTAAAGTCTAACATAAAAGCGCCCTCGACAGACCACTAATAAATATCAGTTACCCTTTGATGATACTCTGCTTCTAATGAAACACGGGTGCCAGAAATGTTTCCACGTTACGCACATCTTGTGTTAAGACGTAGATCTTACACATTTCAACGTTCTTAACCAGGTCTCCGACCATCGTGAAGAGTGAAAGACTAGGATTTAAAACCCCGTTGACGCAGAGACAATTAGAGACGGAATAGAAGGTTGTATTGGATAAAGATGTAATGAATCGGTGTTGGAATTCCCAAAAGAACCGACGTTTTAGTTGCCAGAAGTGATTCAGAGAAGCGATAAGAAACCTAAATCCGAACTGCTCAACCGACATTGGAATGCAGCTCGTTCCAAATGAGAGTCTGTCGCCTTAACCGCTACACTGCCACCCTCGCCGACTGCTTGCATACACGTGGGATTGAATCCCACTATGTACAGTTCTTAAAAGAGGGAAGCTCTGTGGAAAAATAGCAGTAGCAAAATGTTTACTTAGTTGAGGAAATGTTTGAAAGTGTTAATACGTATTTTAAGCAAAATACTCTCTTGATTTTTGAGGCTCTTCTTAAAGTGTGATTTTAAATGATCTTAGTATCGAAACTGATTTGCTTACGGTGCCGTTTCAATGACTAATTGATATCAATCTACAGTCTTTAGTAACTTCAGTTCCTTTTCTAGTTACAATGTCGTACTTACACCCCAAATGTCACCTCACATCATTATTCAGTCTGTGTGCAGAACTAAAACTTTGTGTTGCTGGAAAACTTATAACATAGACATTTATGCAAATAGCAAGCCAGGAGAACGCGTTCGTTACAGAAGATAAAACACATTCTTATTATTTGTAAGCATGAGGTGAATCATCTGAGCTCTCGTCTTCTTATTTAGGGAACAATTATGCATTCAGAAATGGAACCGTCTTTTCAAATTTTATATCCTTTAACGAAGAATATTAGCTTTAATTTGAATGAAGAGAGGATTGCAATAACGCAATCACGCTGGTGAGACACTATGGATCAAAAGTTGACAGCGTAAATTACGTTATAGCCCACAAATTGAAACGCTAATTGGTCAGCAGTCCGCTTTGTTATTCATCGGAAGGAAACAAATGGACTTACAGGTTTGTTTTGGACAAAATAATATCAAAATACTTAGCATCCGATATTACACATCATATTGTTATTTTCTCTGGAAATGAAGACAAAGACTAATGAACAAATATGCTCTGACCATACTGGACCACGACTAGCTCAAAAACTGACTTCGATTACTTTTGACCAACTCTGCGTATTTATTTCTCGACTAATGGCAGATGACAAACAAGTCGTCTACGAGTGTCCGAAATGGTAAGTAATTTCTTTTATCCGGTATGCCAACATTTCAATTTGTTCACTTCCCAGAATTAAAATTTTGGGGGATACGCTATAAATGGATAATTCAACCATTTTTGAGATACCCTTTTATATGTACAGCTAAAACAAACCTTACTTTAAACCGGAATGTGACATAACTACTCATTTGTGAAAAGTGGCTGTCCCTTAAAGTTCTTATAGCATTACTGGCTAAGAAGTAGATTTCAGACCTTATGTAGTAACAGACTGGCATTAGCTCAGCTGTACGCTTTGAATGGTGTTCAACACCTCGCTGATTTAATTGGTTCCACAACTATGTGCCTCTTTTTTTCCTTTTTGTATTAGGTGAATTATAGGAAGTAAAGCTATAGTGCATACTAAGAAGTAAGCACTAACGTACGGCGTTGGTAATCGACTAACTTCGTCATTTGTGAAAATTCTGTGCGACCAATATTAGTTCTGCTTCCTTTTGATCTTTTCTTGTTGATTAGTATTTAAATAATCGGAAGCGAAGTCATTACAGAATCAAGTTAAAAGAGGGATATCATTAGTTTGGTTAGAGAAGGGTGTACTAAATAATCAGTATTAATATAGTTTTACGAAACATCCTGATAAGCGACTGAAGTGATTTAGGAAAACCGTGAGAGTTAATAGTTGGATGGTAGTGTGAGGCTTAAGCCACAATGCTTATGAATGTGAAGCTAGTCTCTGAACCTCTGTTGCAATCTATTCTACACGTCGATAGAGTGTACAACTGTTGTTGCGTATGATAGATTAAGGTTACGTTCACAGGAGCCCCCCAAGTATTATTTGAAAGATGCCTGAGAAGCCTAGTAACGGAAAGGTATCCCAGATAATGTAGAGTACTTGTACAAGCGAATTAGACTACGTAACACGTGTGGATTATACGCCTGGAAGCGATGCCCAATGACGTAACAAATACACAGAACCACTTGAGGTGGTAAATCACATCGTTTAGATCTAACTCGATGTCATGCGTTGAGGAAAGCACGGTCAACCATCAATTACACGGAGCAGTGCTTAGTTTTGCGTTATCAACGAGCAACTAAGTGATCCCCTGCGTCATTGATTAAACAACGTGAACAAGTCTAGTTGGAAAGCAGTATTGACGTAACGTAATTGTCCTTCGTGCTAATCAGACGTGAGATTTGCGAATGATGTGAATCAGTCATTCAAGTAGAGAACATGGTGCAGTGAATACCAAACACAGAATCCTGCTCCTACGCGTTGGAAGACGCATCGACAAATCTTTAAGGACTGCCTGTTCAAATGCCCATTAGATACCGATGAGTAAATAAATAAATAAATAAATCTTTAGGTGTTGCCGATTCTCATAAATTTCATTACAGTTATCTGAATAATGTAGTAGGATACTGAAATTATGACAATATCAGATACAAAAATCAGGTAAATTCAAATTGTGTGGTGACTAAAAATGAAGATAATAATGTTTAGTTTCTTTCCCCTTGATTGTTGTTTTTGCAGTTTGTTTAGTGAAACTTACTGGATTAGTCGCACATTTCTGCCTTGTTTATGTACTGGACTAACAGATTTCCTGTGTCAGTTACACTATGCCGTTTAGTGAAACTGATAAGCACAAAGCTGTTTCATAATTCTTGCTTAAATGATTTTAACAGTTGTGATATGTCGTAAATTAAGAAAACAGTTACAGTAAATGAATCAATAATTTTTTAATGTTATGTGTGTTTCTACCATAGTACTCGACGAGACGTCTAATCTTTACTCAGAAGATTCATGGTATTTGAGGTTGACCTATTGTACACTTTGTGGTGCTCTCTGGAGATGTGATACAATAATCCAGAATTGTCCTCTTGTATGAGAGGATTCAGAACTCTACGAATAACTTCCAGAAGTTGTTTGCTGTAAGTTCGCGTATAAGGAATCCATCTCTAAAAGTTAGTTATGGAAGAATTTGTTTGTTACCCCAGTGGGAAGAATATTGTTAAATAACTTCTCATAAACAAAGAAATAATTTTCATATTCCGGAGAGTCACACGAGGTTGAATTCGTCCCTTTGAAGTCTATGACACTAGCAGTAGAAATTACTAGAGTGGCATTTGATAAAGAGAAGTAGAAACTGATGTATCTGTAATTAACACTGGTACGAAAAGAAAATTTACTTCGTGAGAATTTTCTCAATGTTCTCCTGTATGAAAACAGGACTACCATATCTTAAACGGTTCCGAAAAAACTCATGGTAAACAGTTGAACTGTATCACCTGTATTACTATACTGGTGTTTAACACTGTACACAGGAAATCACGAAAAAGAACGCGTAATACCAAATTCCGCAAATGTGGGCTGACAGGCTGAGAAATGTCATTTTACGTGACTAAAAATAAAATTGTTAGTATCTGATGATGTAATTTATATTTAATTTTATTTGAGAAAGTACTATGATGTAATGGATAAGACAGTGGTAATGTTTCTAAAATATTCTTAGCCGAAGATTTATTTATTGAAAAAGAAGGAAAAAAGTATTTCAGTAATTTTAAAATTATACTACTTATGGATCTGACTGAAAAACTGTAGATCTAAACATGATTTCAAGCTGTAGTAAAGTCTTGGAAACAGAAACAATATGGTTGTGCAAATATAGAGAAAACCAAATTACACTCATCTGCTAATAATTATTTGAATTATTAATGTAGGAGAAATATTTACAATGGTATAATGTGACGTACGGCATTTACGTTCCCTCCGTCCTGGTTCGGTCACGTGGATGTTTTAATTCTCTGGCGCCTGAGGGCTCGGCCGTAATTTCGCTTCTGCAAAACGTCAGAAGCAGTAAGCACAGACATTAATCATAGTCCGCTGTGGTAATGGCAGTTTATGTATGGCCTTGCTTCAACCTGTCTGTTTTGTGAAACTACTTTTATAAAACAAATTTGCAAGTAAATGTGATATGTAATCGTTTTGAGGTAAAATCTTATAGAAGTCTCGAAAGGGAGCGCTGATACTTTTCCGATTTTATACCGTAAAACCATTGCTGTTATTCGTCATAATGGACGTAGAGCCTTCCCTATACAAAAAGGATAATTCTAACGTGTGACCTATTGGATAAAGCTGTTGAAATTTCGATAGTATTTATAACTATAAAACCTAAGCCAAATAGGCAATTAATCACATATCAATGCTGGTCACTAAATCGCTCGCTAAAACCGCTGAGCCGACTCACTAATAATGAAATTAATTGTCTTCATATTTAGATCGCTGAAATGGAGCAATAAAAACATCTTATCATCTTATCTGCAGTAAATTGTGTGTTTGAGACTTTACCACCGGCTGCGTTTTTTATTTATTGTTTCAATTTTTGCACAGAATGAGACATAAATGATCGCTGTAATGAAATCTTTACATATCGATGCAGTGTTTTTCTCTCTAGAAAGGAAAAAACATCCCTGACATTTTAACTGGTCATCTTCCAGCTCTGAACGATTGCTGTCTTTACTATCAGTTAATAGTTAATCACAATGTGTACTGCATTAGGAGACGGAACTTGCGTGACCTAAGCTACAGATGTAGTTCGTTCGTGGCAGTATATGCACAAGGAAATAACTCAGCAGCCGGCCGGAGTGGCCGAGCTGTTCTAGGCGCTACAGTCTGGAACCGCGCGACCGCTACGGTTGCAGGTTCTAATCCTGCCTCGGGCATGGATGTGTGTGTTGTCCTTAGGTTAGTTAGGTTTAAGTAGTTCTAAGTTCTAGGGGACTGATGACCTCAGAAGTTAAGTCCCATAGTGCTCAGAGCCATTTTGAAATGTCTCAGCAGATTTGATTCTGCTGGCTCCTGACAGGACACCTCCAAGCAAAAATTAATTTACACGCCTCCACATATTCTTAATTTTAGCTGAACTGTATCTGAAAGGCTTATGAGAGGTGAGAAAATATTAAGGTGTTGGTTTCTTGATAAGAGAGTAGAGTATTAATAGAGTGAAATACAATTTTAAAAAAAGTTTTCTTAAAACTTCTCCGCAATGTACCAATATTTATGGATCCTAGCTGGCTTGTGACTCTCTAAATCTTCTGAGTAATGCAGCCATTGCGATTAGTCACTTCGTAATTCCTAATTTTCAGTGACTGATGATGGAAATTATCTATCAGTTGCTTTGTAATTCCTAATTTGCTATGATTTATGATGGAAATTATGTACTTCAGATCTAATATCTCTGAAACATAAAGCGTGGCGTGGTCTATTCTATGCTGTCGATACATACTTATAAAAAATGAAAGAGATTGTCTTGTAATTGCAACAAGAAACAACTTAAAACTTCCTGCCCCTTTGAGACTGTGTGCCGGACAGGGACTGTAACCTGAGACCTTCCCTACTGCGGGGAAGGGCTCACCAACTAAGTTATCCATGCAGGACTCAGGACTCACCCTGATACCTATATTTCCACCACTATATTATCTCCTCAACTACTTGCAAAAGGTACACCTGCTACGAACTGGGATCTGTCATTTAGTTGATCGGCTTTGATGTAGTGGATCCGTGAGAATTAATGTCTTACAGGTCACCTGCCAGGGTTCAATCAGCTTTAAGACTGGAATTCACGGCCATCTCGTCGAACAGCATTATAGCGTGGTTTGTATCTTTAGGTTATTGTGGAATGTACTTATCTGAGATCTGAATTTAACAGTGAAATTATCACTTGCTAATATATGAAACAGGTTTAAATGCTTTACTGAATTACTACAGCAGAAACATATTTAGACAGATACTCCCAAAGTGACGCTGTTCCGGACACGGCAGTGGTTTCTAAATTTCTATGCAGAAAAATTGAATGGTTAGAATTTAACATGGGAGCACAGTCTGCTGTGTGAACTTTTTCTACCGCGCTACATTAACAGGAGGCTACAGGCTATGAAAGTGAACTCACACCGGAAGATAGTTCTCAACAGCACGGTGCTTTGCTAGGCATGTTCATCCCGGAATCGACACGCCCTTGCCTTTCTCAAGTCCATAAATGGGTTATTCAGACACTTGTATGACGGCATTAACATTAAGGTCGAATCTGGTGCACGGTGAAACTTAGTTGCTGTTATCTGACTCTTCCCCACTTACCTACCAACACTCTCACAGACTTAACTTGCTTTGGCATGTGTTCAGTACGGTGGCCCTTACTTTTAAACTTTCAGATAGTGTTGTTCCCACACCCCTATTTTGTTCCAGTCAAAGAAAAAACGATATGTGAAAAACCTCCTCTCAGTCGGACAACTACAAGACGACGCTCATCGAACACGAAGTTTTGAATTTTTGTTGTGTGAATTTTGCTACGCAGTTTCTCGTTGTCATTATTATTAAATTAAGTCGTATTGTTACAGATACTTATTTTTAATAATCCTGCTTTAAGGCTTTTATATTAATATTTTTGTATGTAAAATATGTCATAATTTTATTAATGGTAAAACGATAAGAGTGTAAGTAAAGACGGCTGTAGTTGTCACGCGGATGTAAAAGTGGCGTCTTCCCTTTACTGATCTGGAGAATACTTAAGCCTAGCGATGGGCCGCGCTGGATTAGCCGAGCGGTCTGTGGCGCTGCAGTCATGGACTGTGCGGCTGGTCCCGGCGGAGGTTCGAGTCCTCCCTTGAGCATGGGTGTCTCTGTTTGTCCTTAGGATAATTTAGGTTAAGTAGTGTGTAAACTTAGGGACTGATGACCTTAGCAGTTAAGTCCCATAAGATTTCACACACATTTAAACTTTTTTTTTTGCCTAGCGTTGAACGCATAAAACCAAACAAAGAGACTACTCTGATACCGTCAGCGAGTTTCGTGGTGACAACTGCAACCGATCGGCTGCTGTTTTATTGTTTGTGTTGCAGTGGGATGGAAAGTTGCAGCCAGCGCTAAAATGTGTTGAAAAGGTTGATACATCGGCAGTATTTGTGACCTTCCAAGATAAGGAGGGATTGTCGGGAGTACCTGAAACTCCAACATTTTCTGGAGAAGATCAAGCTATGGAAGCTCACCAGGCTTCACAGAAGTGGGGGATAGCTGACAAAATTCGTACACTTTGTTGTGATACGGTAACAAGCAATACTGGCTGAGTAAATGGCAGCTCTAGACATCTAGAAAAACTGCTCATCCGTGACCTGTTATACATCCCTTGCCATCATCGCATTTTTGAATTGGTGTTGAGGACCTGTTTCGACTCACTGATGAAGACAAATTCAGGCCTGGTCACGGAAATTTTCAGGAAATTTATAGTAACTTAGTCGAAAGTTGGCAAGAACGTTTACATAACCAAAATGTGTGTGAAATCTTATGGAACTTAACTGTTAAGGTCATCAGTCCCTAAGCTTACATGCTACTTAACCTAAATTATCCTAAGGACAAACACACACACCCATGCCCGAGGGAGGAATCGAACCTCCGCCGGGACCAGCCGCACAGTCCATGACTGTACCGCCTTAGATCGCTCAGCTAATCCCACGCGGCGTTTACATAGGCGATAGCAGTGAAGTACCTGATGACTTACGGTCTATTATTCTCGAATTTCTAGAAAATCAAATTTCTACGCAGAAAGAACAGCGAGATGATATTCCTTGGCCACATTTTAAAGAATGAGATATCGTTTCGCATCTAAGGAGCTGTAAGTAATCCTAGGTGGACGGCAAAGGCCATATATGCATTAAAGTTTTGAATTATCTGATATGGAAAAGAACTCATTGTCAAGAATATGGGTTTTTCTTCTAGCCTGGTTTCAGTTTACAGAAGCAATTAAGCCAGCTTACCATAATTTCCTATTCATGAGTCATCTGATAAAATACCCGTATATTCATCCAGTAGTCAGTAACGCACATCTCAAAATTTTTTAAATCACCCTGGTACTTAGCTGCAGAAACTGTGGCTTTACCTTTGTTTGATGACAATCTTACAACAAAGGTCAAGGCTAATATGGGTACAGTTATGTTGGAATTAGCAAAATATGACGAGGAAGAAGAAAAGAATCAAGTGTAAAGGTACATTATACAAAAAACTATCTTTCTCCTTTAAGAATATTGGGTTTCATCCTCAGTAACATAGGTTACGAAAACTTGCTTCACGGAGTTTTTTATCGATATCGATTTTCTCCATGAAGACTCTTCAGCAGGAGAAAATGTCTCCGGTTGCAGAAGTGCAATTCAGAAACTTTAAGAGATTGTTGCTGTGAGTGATTTTGTAGAAAGAGGACTATAATAACGTTGTCACAAAAATCGAAACTGAGAAACAATTCGTTTTACAGACTTTTGTTGTAGACTATACAAAGCACTTAGTTGCTACTTAAATCTTCTCTTAGGAATAAATAATTTTCAGTGCTCATACAATCAGATTATCTTTTGATTGTACAGAAATTAATGTTGTAAAATGATTATTGTGAATAAAAAAGTTTCTCAAATAGAAAAAGTGCCATTTATAGAAATTAAACTTGATATTTCTTAAATTTTTCGTGTTATTTTCGAATTCATCGAATGATATTTTCAGTAATTTTTCTCAAAATGCTTTTAAACAAGTTTTGGCTTTGCTTGGATGTCACATACCTTACTCACATGAAAGACAAGTATTCAGTGGAGATAAGGAAGAATATAACGCATTTTAGCGGAAATAGGTCTTGCGTATGCTAAGTTCCAACTTTGATGGTCACCTAGGATTCGTTGGAATGATATAAAATGTCACAGACTTTTTGTTTTGTCTTTTGGAACAAAATTGGGAGATGACAGTGAGGGGGGGGGGGGGCGGGAGAGGAGAAAAATGCGAACTTTCAAAACATTACGTATATAGCTAAGCGCCACCCTAGTGTTCGGGTGGGGCGAAACTAACAGATTACAACTCCTTCCTCAGAACGTATGAGTGCAATTTTTTCGTAATGATCTATGTTATTATGGATGAGGCGAACAGAAAACGAAGGAATACAGATCGACCCAGCTGCTCAGTTAGAGATATCTCGTCGAGAAAGCTGCGAAAATCAAGTAATGAATTGTTTTAGGAACATCACCGTATCTCAGATTTCGATGTATATCCTACAACGCATCTCCAGCCGAGTAGATAAACGTATTACAGGAAGTTACTGTCAGGTTTCGTAGCTATACTCCATATGCATGAACACACGTTTTAAGACCGAAGTTGTGTGAACAGAGTTTGAATTACGTATTCCGGAAGTTTACACGATGTTTTTCTTCTGTCCCCTACGTAGTGAGACGTCACCTCCTTAATTTGTCGGAGATATTAAGCCTTGGCATGATTGATTAACTGTAGAACGTTCTCCTTTTTTAAACACAGAAAGAGCGTGTGCATTATTTATTTCCCGTATTAATCATAGTGCATAATCAAGTTTTTGGTTCGTTCTCTTGCATAGGCCGAAGTAAAACATTAACGAGCCCATAAACTTGCTAAAATAAATTAACTTTTAAATATAATTATGCCGATAATATTCTGCCTGGTAATTTTATTTTGGCAACTGAGCTTAACTTACAGCTGTAGCAATATACTGACATCTGATAGTATGTTTTGGTAACGTAGTTTTCGCACTGAACTAGTACACTTTCCGTACTGAAGGTGCCAACTGTTAACAGGCTCAACTATAAAGCCGTACCAAATGGTTCAAATGGCTCTGAGCACTATGGGACTCAACTGCGGAGGTCATTAGTCCCCTAGAACTTAGAACTAGTTAAACCTAACTAACCTAAGGACATCACACACATCCATGCCCGAGGCAGGATTCGAACCTGCGACCGTAGCGGTCTCGCGGTTCCAGACTGTAGTGCCAGAACCGCGCGGCCACTTCGGCCGGCGAAAAGCCGTACCATAATCGTAATAATAAGGGAATACCTTGCTGTCTACAAATTTCCATCTCTGTGCCTGTAGCAGTACTACATAATTTCACAGATTTTTTGTGAATGGATCTGCAGTCCTGTGCCATTAGAGACGAGAGAACAAACGGTGTACGCAGCGGACAACACGCATGGCAGACTTCATCTTCAGTCCTGCTGTGCAATATAATCAAACGTCACGGATAACACGTAATTCCCAAAACGAATGTAACACTACAATAACGGCAGAATGAAATTCAAAGTAAATGAACTGAAACGTGACAATGAAACTTAGGCATGCTCTTACGATACAGATTCGTTTATGTACGAATTAAATGAAACTTCCTGCCAAATTTCAACAGTATGTTAGACGGGATTCAAAATCTCCCACTTGTCCTTCATGGGCAGTTATATTATGTACTCAGCTAACAAAGCGCGAGTAGAGAGCTTCCAATACAGTTTTCGTTATGACGGGGGTTGTCTACTATGTTCCTATGGAAGTTCTCCTGCATACCTTGCTGAACCGCTTAGATCATTAAGCACATCAGTAATCTAGCAAGTGCTCATTTAAATGGAATCATTTTTGAGGCGAAATGAAAGAAAAGAAGGGAGGTTAGAGTTTAATATAACATAGCCTGGGTGGAGGTCGGAAAAAGCTGAGATATGAAATAGCTCACGTCCTTTTTGCAATTGCATTAATCTATTTGAGAAACCAAAGTTATCTGAATTTGGAAAGCTGTACGAGTATTGGAAACCGTCCATCCCGAATATGAATCCAATGGTTCCACAGCTGTTGTGAGGAACATTATACGCGATCTTTGTGATATGATCTTGCAAATCACGATACAGGGTGGTCAATTGATAGTGACCGGGCAAAATATCTCACGAAATAAGCATCAGACGAAAAAACTACAAAGAACGAAACTCGTCTAGCTTGAAGGGGGAAACCAGATGGCGCTATGGTTGGCCCGCTAGATAGCGCTGCCATAGGTCAAACGGATATCAACTGCGTTTTTTTAAATAGGAACCCGCATTTTTATTACATATTCGTGTAGTACGTAAAGAAATATGAATGTTTTAGTTGGGCCACATTTTTCTCTTTGTGATAGATGACACTGTAATAGTCACAAACGTATAATTACGTGGTATCACGTAACATTCCGCCAGTGCGGACGGTATTTGCTTCGTGATACATTACCCGTGTTAAAATGGGCCGCTTAGGTCGATATCGTGTTGATGTATGGCTGTTGTGATCAAAATGCCCAACGTGAGTGTGCTATGTGTGCTGCTCGGTATCCTGGACATCATCCAAGAGTCCAGACCGTTCGCTGGAAAGTTACGTTATTTAAGGAAACAGGAAGTGTTCAGCCACATGTGAAACGTCATCTACGACCTGCAACAAATGATGATTCCCAAGTACGGGATTTAGCTGCTGTCGCGACTAATCTGCACATCAGTAGCAGACAAATTGCGCGAGAATCGGAAATCTCAAAAACGTCGGTGTTGAAAATGCTACATCAACATCGATTGCACTCGTACCATATTTCTATGCACCAGCAATTGCATGCGACGACTTTCAACGTCGTGTACAGTTCTGCCACTAGGCACAAGAGAAATTACGGGACGATGATAGATTTTTTGCGCGTGTTCTATTTAGCGCCGAAGCGTCATTCACCAACAGCGGCAACGTAAACCGCACAATATGCACTATTGGGCAACGGAAAATCCACGATGGCTGCGACAAGTGGAACATCAGCGACCTTGGCGGGTTAATGTATGCTGCGGCATTATGGGAGGAAGGATAATTGGCCCCCATTTTATCGATGGCAGTCTAAATGGTGCAATGTTTGCTGATTTCCTACGTAATGTTCTACCGATGATACTACAAGATGTATCACTGCATGACAGAATGGCGATGTACTTCCAACATGATGGATGTCCGGCACATAGCTCGCGTGCGGTTGAAGCGTTATTGAATAGTATATTTCATGACAGGTGGATTGGTCGTCGAAGCACCATACCATGGCCCGCACGTTCACCGGATCTGACGTCTTCGGATTTCTTTCTGTGGGGAAAGTTGAAGGATATATGCTGTCGTGATCCACCGACAACGCCTGACAACATGCGTCAGCGCATTGTCAATGCATCAACGAACATTACGTAAGGCGAACTACTCGCTGTTGAGAGGAATGCCGTTACACGTATTGCCAAATGCATTGAGGTTGACGGACATCATTTTGAGCATTTATTGTATTAAAGTGGTATTTACAGGTAATCACCCTGAAACAGCAAGCGTTCTCAGAAATTATAAGTACACAAAGGTACATGTATCACATTGGAACAACCGAAATAAAATGTTCAAACGTACCTACGTTCTGTATTTTAATTTAAAAAACCTACCTGTAACGAACTGTTCGTCTAAAATTGTGAGCCATATGTTTGTGACTATTACAACGCCATCTATCACAAAGCGAAAAAAGAGGTCCAACTAAAACATTCATATTTCTTTACGTACTTCACGAATTTGTAATAAAAATGCGGGTTCCTATTTAAAAAAAAACTCTGTTGATATCCGTTTGACCTATGGCAGCGCCAACCAGCGGGCCAACCATAGCGCCATTTGGTTTCCCCCTTCTAGCTAGGCAAGTTTCGTCATCCTTTATAGGTCGACAGACGTATCTGCAACAGACTTCGAAGGATACGGAAAACGTACAGACGGAAGACTACGATACTCGGGATCGTACAAAATTAACCACAAAGGTCGTTTAAGTGAGTGAAGCAATCCAGCGTGTTGTTCATCTTCCAGGTATTCATGATACACGGCATACGTGTCAATTGTTGCCAGCCCGATTTATAAGAAGGAAGTACCGAGCAAGAGACTACATCTTCTTCTTTTCCACAGTGTTCATCCCGTCTAGTACGGGGTCCGTTTTGTTAGGATTGGCAAATTGTTATTAATTGTATAACTTTGTGGCCGGATGCCCTTCCTGACGCCAGCCGTAGAGGTAAGCTAAAGGAGAAGAGTTGTGTGCGCCATCTATCTGTGAACTGTGTAGACTTTGTAGTGTATTTTGACTGTTTGCATATCCCATTCTCTGAGAATTCGGGAACAAGCCAACAATTCGCCTAAACAAGAATGGAAAAACACCTGAAAACAACACTCGGGCTGGTCAGTGGACCACCCCATGGCTGTTAATCAGCCACGTGTATTCGATCCACTTCTGTTTCACCGAACTGTCTCGCAAGGGACAGCATAGTGCGTTACGCTATACCTGCAGGTCAAACGGAAAATTGATTTAAACCCTGAAATACTTCACAGTTGTCGCAACACTACATAATTTCCTAGATTTTTTGTGAAGCGATCTGCAGTCCTGTGCCACTAGAGACGAGAGGACAAACAGAGTACGCAGCGGACAGCACGCATGGCAGACAGCAGAAGAGCGGTCTTCCTAGCATGCTGTATCGACGGCGGGGTGAGGAATGGCCGCCCCTGCAGCCAATGGTCCTCCTGCCCCCTGCTCTCGTCATTCCCTGAAGCACGTCCATCATTCACAGAGCCGCGCGCCTAACTACGACTGCCCACTCACACCCTTCAGTGTTTCTCGTCTTTCCTCAACGTTGCACTCGCTGCCGTCAGCTAATCTACGATTTGTGGCTCTAAAATAATGGAACTATTGCTGTAAACCTTTTTTTTTTCAAAATCATACGATTTCAGTTGTTTGTTGTCACCCTCAGTATGGTATCTATTCCTACAACGCTCCATGTGAATATTCCACTGATGGAAACTGTGCTGGAAAGATTCTCTATTTCGTTAGAAACCTATTAACAGAAAATGTGGAATAAACCGTTGCGTTGTATTGATGCTGAACCCAGGACTTATTCTTCAATTCGTTTCTTTTTTCATTTCTTTTTTTCTCACGGAGAAGAAATGCAATTCCATGAAACAGTCATCATCGTTTTGAATCTTGATGTGTTCATTGGAGCTGTTTTCGATGTCGGTGAAGTTGGGCCCTTCCAGCGCTGGAATGGCGTTTGATTTCTGGGCCATAAGTGAAAAATCTAAATCCGTCACTTGTTGCAACTCTAAGTAATGAGGAACATTTTTAGTGGTATCAAAGTGTAAGAACAAACAATTTCGCCCGCATCTCGTGGTCGTGCGGTAGCGTTCTCGCTTCCCACGCCCGGGTTCCCGGGTTCGATTCCCGGCGGGGTAAGGGATTTTCTCTGCCTCGTGATTGCTGGGTGTTGTGTGCTGTCCTTAGGTTAGTTAGGTTTAAGTAGTTCTAAGTTCTAGGGGAATTATGACGACAGCAGTTGAGTCCCATAGTGCTCAGAGCCATTTGAACAAACAATTTCGCGCGCTTCTTTTTGGACAATAGTGAGAATTTTCGGCACTAGTTTTCACATACACTTATACACTTTTCACATGTTAAAATGGTTACGTAAAATTTCCCTTAAGCGTTCTTTGTCAATTCCTGTAGTTTCAGCAATCGACCGCATACTCAAGCGACGGTCAAGTCGAGTCAGATTACCTACTTTTTCAACATTTTCGTTTGCTGGCGTGAGTCATCTTCAGCGTCATCTTGGAAACGCTTGACTCGTTCAAAAACTCTGGTAAGCGATAAACATTCTTTGTCATACATTTCTTTTAGTAAAAGAAGGTTTCAGTAGCAGTTTTTCGAAGTTTCATGTGAAACTTCACGACAGTTCGTTGCTCTGTTATTACGTTTATCATTTTTCCAGCAAAATAAAGTAGCAGCTCTCACAGAAACGGTGGCCAAGGCCACACCTATTTGTTTACAGACACCACACCGCCGCATTGGACTGAGAAGTCTTCACGCTTCAATTTGTCGTACACTTTTGGCGCTCCCGTAATTACTCTGACCTCTTCAGTCCCGTTATTTTATAGCCTCACCTCATATCTCACAATCTACTGTTACCCGCACCTCGTGGTCTTGCGGTAGCGTTCTCGCTTCTCGCGCACGGGGTCCCGGGTTCGATTCCCGGCGGGGTCAGGGATTTTTCTCTGCCTCGTGATGACTGGGAGTTGTGTGGTTTCCTTAGGTTACTTGGGTTTAAGTAATTCTAAGTTCTAGGGGACTGATGACCATAGAGGTTAAGTCCCATAGTGCTCAGAGCCATTTGGACCAGTTTTTGGAGCTATCTACATGTACTGAGGTGTGACAAACAGGCATCATATTTTACGTTAGTTTATGTACACAGCTAAGACGCACGTCACTGTGTTCAGGCCTTAAATGTTATACATATATCTCCCGCTGAAAATTAAGGCAAGGAAATCAGATAATTATACAGCTATTCAAATAGCTCACTCAAATTTTTCGGCACCGCACGAACGTACGTCATTTAATACCTCAACTCAGTGGTAGGTTTCTTTATCTTTATATGTGAACAAACGTAAAACTGAACACCTAATTGTCACCCCTTTGTAGGTGTAAATTATTGTAAGCTGAAATTCATATAACCTCCACAACATGTTAACGTATCAATAATAATAATTTTCAGAAAGATTAACAAAGAAAACCCACTGAAGGTAGCAAAGAAGATGCTAAAACGTGTTTGGATAAAACCAAAAAATCAAACGGTGTCTAGGGTAAGGCGGAATTTCTGTACAGCTTTTGTTAGCAAGAATGGTGATCAAGACAGCTACAACATCTAAAAGGATAACTTTCCAATTGTGCTTTATTCGTTGATATTTTTCTGTTTTTTAGGAAATCCCAGTATTACTTAAGGAATGAGATACAAAACAGTGAAACTTTACAATACGTACAAAATGCAGTCAAATATATGCAAAGCTTGGTGATCATTGTCTCAGGAAAAATAAATACTGATAATTTATGTAGAATTATTTTACCCTATTAATGAAAATATTCTGAAATTACCACAACCGAATGATAGGTACGTAACATCCACTGTATGCCTTCAGGACGCTGTGTTTATGTCCGATTAATGTCAAAGAAAGCCCGCCCGGCTAGCCACGCTGTCTAACGCACTGCTTCCCGAGCGGGAAGTCGTACCGGTTCCCGGCACGAATCCGCCCGGTGGATTAGTGTCGAGGTCCGGCGTGGCGGCCAGCCTGTGGATGGTTTTTAAAGCGGTTTTCCATCTACTTCGGTGAATGCGGGCTGGTTCCCCTTATTCCGCCTCAGTTATACTATGTCGGCGATTGCTGCGCAAACACTGTCTCCAAGTACGCGTACACCATCATTGATCTACCACGCACACCTTTGGGGTTACACTCGTCTGGTATGAGGCGTTCCCGGGGTGGAGGGGGGGGGGGGGGGGTGAGGGCCCACTGGGGGCCGAACAGCACAATAACCCTGGGTTCGGTGTGGAGCGGCGGTGAGGTGGGTGGACCGCTCTGGCCTGTTGTGGGGTTGTGAATCATTGCTGGCTACGGTGGGGCGGATCCTCTCCGTCGTTTCAAGGTCCCGGGTTCAATACACAATGTCAAAGAAAAATTTCACTTGATATATCGCAAATCTCTTCAAATGAATTTGATTGCACACATTAAGAACTATAATTTGCTATGGAGGACCCACGTTCTTCATGTCCAGACCATCCAACTGAAAAACCATGTTAATTGAATGATAGGTGCGCTCCAAACGAACATGATCACCCACTGAAGACCACTGGGTTCAGTGTGCTACGAAATGGGAAAATAGAGGTTAGAAGTGTCATTTCTTCATGGACATAGGCTACCAAGAATCTCTTCAATCACAGCAATATAAAACGTAAACTGCTTGCATCTGGCAGTTGGGGACCAGAGCGACCACGAGCATAGTCTACATTGCTACCAAATTTTCTCCTCCAGCACGGTACACGGTAGTAGTGATATATGCGGCAACTTCGCAGTTTAATCACGCAAATTAATCAATTTAATTATGCAAATGACATAAATTGAATGAGAAAACATAAAATTAGAGAAAAAGGCTTAAGGTGGGCTGGGGGTATGTGCACACTCAAGACCGAGTAAAGCTTAAAAATTATGCTCTGCCTGCATTCAGTTTTCATTCCCCCTCCCTCTGTAAATTACGTGGGTTTTATTGACACATACTTTAACAAAGGCGATATAAGTATTACACAAAATCGCTTTATTAAACCAAGCGGAACACATGTATTCCGATCCAGGACAGTGTTCTCACACATGCAGTCCGATATAGATATTACCGAATTAGGGTTGGTTCTCACAAGCAATGTTATTCCATAAGTATTAAGGAGAAGAATCAATGTTTTCAACAGATTTAAGCCATTCCCAATCGTGTTCTGTAGGATAGTGGACCGACGCCACATATATCTGCCCTAATAGTGTGAGGAATGTGTACTCTAGAGATGTGGTATAAGGAAGAAATTACTATATTATCCTACATATAAGCAAAACTACCTGACATCAGACCATGGCTTCTGTGTGCACGAGGAAGGCTACCAGGGCCATGGTGATGCTACTTTAAACATCAGTAAGACTGTTACAGCTCCTTCGGCTACTCGTAAGAAGTTACTGTTTATTCATGTGCATTTCCATTCGGCAGAGTGTGGGTGGTAGCTCAGTGTATCAACTAACGAAAATGTTCATGTTTCTCTTCGCTCCATTTCCTAGTGACGCATGGCTGCATCCTTCAAAACCACTACAACTACTAATAAGCACAACTGACACGCGAAATGTTATTGAGGGTACGCGCCTTACCGACTTAAAAAAGACGTATAAAATCCGTCAACTTCCTAAGAGACAGAACAGCAGTCTCTCGACTTTGTTCAAGTTGGTTTATAAACAGTTCGAGGGGTGGATATACAACGACGATACTTTTGTAGTGAGGAACAGCTCGGTTACTTCCTAGGACACCAGAATAGTGTAGAAGGAAGCAGTTTTATCAAAATGGCTCTGAGCACTATGGGACTCAACTGCTGAGGTCATTAGTCCCCTAGAACTTAGAACTAGTTAAACCTAACCAACCTAAGGACATCACAAACATCCATGCCCGAGGCAGGATTCGAACCTGCGACCGTAGCGGTCTTGCGGTTTCAGACTGCAGCACCTTTAACCGCACGGCCACTTCGGCCGGCGAAGCAGTTTTATCATCTTAAAGTTTATCACTGTAGTGAGTGACGCAGAAAACTTGCAGGGTGGTCGTATGTCAGATGTTGGACATAAATGTCCTGCGTTATAGTATTAAGAGCATTGCAATCCGCGAACCAATAATTTGTAAACTATATTTGTGGTGTCACCGCCAGACACCACACTTGCTAGGTGGTAGCTTAAATCGGCCGCGGTCCATTAGTACATGTCGGACTCGCGTGTCGCCACTGGCAGTGATCGCAGACCGAGCGCCACCACACGGCAGGTCTCGAGAGACGTACTAACACTCGCCCCAGTTGTACGGACGACATTGCTAGCGACTACACGTACGAAGCCTTTCTCTCAATTGCCGAGAGACAGTTAGAATAGCCTTCAGCTAAGTCGATGGCTACGACCTAGCAAGGCGCCATTAACCATATCTGGAGAGAGTCTCACTTGTATTATCAAGAGCTATGTACCAAGAAGAAATTAAAGTTAAGTATACGAGAAGCTCCGTTCTTTTCTTTGTAGCATTCATAAAGTATCCTGTTTCAGACTTAACGCAAGACGGCGTGAGTTGACGCGCGCCCTTTCGGCTACTTCTCAGTGTGGCGTAGCTAGCTTGTTACGCCACAACAATATTGCTTTAACATTATAGCGTTTTCAAGTGCAGAACGTTGTACCCTTAGGGGTGCTTGTGTTTATGTTCTATGATCATTTCTCTCTTGCCAGTATCTTCTTGGTACTGACTCCAGGCACTTGAATAATACTCCATAACCGATATCACAGCTGATTTACGTGAAATGTTTCAAATTCCATCCGTCTGGAGTTCCAGCATGCATAAACCACACGTTTCTTCTTAACCGTCTGTTATATCACCACATGTACACCAACTAAGGGGCGCTAACTTCCTCGCCATGCAAGCATCTGGAGAGATCTTATGCAGCTGTATGGGTGCTGTGAGTAAGTCTGCTGCCGAACAGTCTTCACTGAACAGCAGTTACGGACTCATTTCACTTTGTTCCTTCATGAGACATGGAATGTAGCAGTTATAGTACCCTCCTACCTCTGGTCAGTTGCAAATTAAATCAGTGACAGCATTGGAGGGAGGGTTGGTCGAGGAAAGTGCGGAGAGATCTTTCAGTCTCCGGCTTTATCATATGAATGAGAGAATAGTCTGTGGCTCTCATGCTCTTTTGGAAATATGGCCAGTCATAATGTTAAATTCAGTCCTATGTTCGATGTCCTAGAAATACACTGCTGGCCACCGTAAATGCAACACCAAGAAAGACAAGAGGTAGCACAACAAAATTTATTTTGTAGATAACATGTTGACCAAGTATCAAATGATTACATTTACAGACGTCTGTGACATGTGGTTCCTGCCAGAATCAGTAGCCAGAGTAGCCGCCATTGTTGGAGATCACCGCTGCCACACGTGTCGGCATTGAGTCAAAGAGACGTTGGATGCGTTCTTGGGGTACAGCAGCCCAAGCAGCTTCCACACGTTGCCAAAGATCACCTGGCGTGGCAGCTGGGGATGTAATCTGGGTCACTCGTTGAGCAACCATGGACCACATGTTTTCTATCGGCGAAAGATCCGGAGAGCGAGCCGGCCAGGGAAGCAATTCAATCTGGTTATTGACGAAGAACCCTTGGACAATGCGTGCCACGTGTGGTCGCGCATTATCCTGTTGAAATATGGCTGTGGCCGAGCCCTGAAGGTAAGGAAGGACAACTGGTTCCAGCACCTCGGATATATAGCGCCGGCTATTTAAAGTACCGGCAATGCGTACTAGAGGCGTGCGAGAGTAATATCCAATACCGCCCCATACCATAATACCCGGTGCAAGACCAGTGTGGCGGTGCATAATGCAGCTGTCCAGCATCCTCTCTCCACGGTGTCTCCACACTCGAATCCGACCATCGTGGTGCTGCAGACAGAAGCGTGTCTCGTCAGTAAAGACAACGTCATTCCATTCTGCCGTCCACATCCGTCTGTCATCACACCATTGGCGACGGAGACGTCTGTGGTTCTGCGTCAATGGTAGACGAAGCAATGGACGTCTTGCGGACAGACCACTCTGCTGTAAACGGCGTCGAATGGTGCGCGCAGACACTGGATGATGCGTTACAGACGCAATGTGTTGTGCTATGGTTCGGGATGTCACTGAGCGATCCGTCACTGCCATGCGCACAATTTGCGTATCAGCACGTGCAGTGGTGCAACGAGGTGAATGCGATCGACCACGTCGGTCCGTCGTACCCTCCTGCATCCAACGGTCACATATCCGTATTACAGTTGTTTGGTTTCGTCCAACACGACTAGCGATTTCTCTGTATGATAATCCACAATCTCGGTAAGCCACTATCCTTCCTCTGTCGAACTCGGATACTTGATCAAACGATGTTCGCTGTTGTCTACGAGGCATAACTGATCGTCTTGTGAAACAACCACAAGGTAAACACACGTGCCGAACGTACACTCGTCGAAATCGCCAAGCCTTAAATGGCGCTATGAGGTGGCGCCACAGGCGCGCGTGATGTGCGTCTGCGCTGAAATTCTAATCAGTTGCATATCTCATCGCTGCAAACCCATGGTGTAAATTTCACTTGATTCGGATGCTTCCTTCAGGGTGTTGCATTTACGGTGGCCAGCAGTGTATTTAGATAACCTAATTACATTGGTATAGGACACTGTCTGGTATACTTTGGTGTATGACCGAATGGATGTACTGCACAGTCATCTATCTGCATTTGCAGTGTAGTATATGGTACTCGCAAAGCAGTGGAGGGGTGGTTTAGTGATGATACAGAAATCGGGAAGCATTATGCTGCGTCATTGGCTAACGTTGAAATTACGGGAAACTGGTAAAATAGCTCAGACTGATCGTGCTGTCAACTGCAGTGCTTACTACAGTGCATTGTCCAATATTGATGGTGTCTTTTCAGTCCCATCTGTCCTCTGGTACACTGTTGATTACCACATAATGATTGACTGACACCACTTGTTTGAGGTGGAGAGAGTTTTGGTGGAGCACTGGACATCTGCTACTTGTCACTGTGGATCATCGTATTAAATGTAGAGTTCGTCACCTTCAGACAGCTGTTTGGAGACGTTCCTCAATGCAGACGCATCCCGTTTCCATATGCTGCGATGCGCCCCACATTTTTTTTTTTATTTTTTGCCAATAAGACAACAGTATCTCTCTTTTTACTTCTACTGGCCCGTGTGTGTTGTGAACAGCACATTCTAGGGATGGTCAACACCGGAACAGTGATCATATACAGGTCTGCGGTATGAAGAGGTAGTGCTCTTGACCTCTTCGAGATGGAACAGCTGGATATCTGTTACCTGTCAGCCGGCCGCTGTGGCCGAGCGCGGATCAACGAAGAACCTGAACGGGTGTCATCGGACGTCCATCCCGAACATATTCAACGAACAATATAGAACAAAATGAGATAAAAAAAAAGAGGCGCTTCTAGGCGCTTCAGTCCGGAACCGCGCTGCTGCTGCTGCGGTCGCAGGTTCGAATCCTGCCTCGGGCATGATGGATGTGTATGATGTCCTTAAGTTAATTAGGTTTAAGTCGTTTTAAGTCTAAGAGACTGATGACCTCAGATGTTAAGTCCCATAGTGCTTAGAGCCATTTGAACCATTGTTGTTACCTGTCTCTGTAACACAAGAGTCACGTACTGCGAATGAAAACCTGCTGGATACGGTGTTCTTTCCTTCACGGGTGATTAAACTTTACACACATGTAAGTCCATGAAAGCAAGTTATTGAGCAATTATGGTCGCTGTCAGCATACTGACGGTATTTGTGTTTCGATATATCTGAAGACAGATGTGGTAAAATTTTATAGGGTTATGTCAGAAAATTCTATTACAAGGAGAAGTTTGCCAGGTTAAAGTTCGGATGCAGGTAGAACACAGTTTTTTACCTAATCTGGATGTTACAAAATAACGAAGACGCATGCTCCCAAATGTAATAAATCTGAAATGAATGTAATGCCCTTGTGCATGACAATTTTTAATTTGAACGTGAAGAATGCTCTCAGACTATATCGATTTTGGTCATGAAGCATCGACTGTGTCTATTCTCACGGAATCGTGACTGTTTTTATTATTATAAAAACAGTCCACCACGACGGTGTGTTTAAAAATATGTATTACTGCAAGTCCAATGTGATTTCATACTTCATTACCTCTACTGATAGAGTACCCACTACTTGAATTATAGCTCATTGTGGAACGTAGAAATAATAAAGTTTTTCTCGACATGTGAAAAGATTGCGTGAAAGAGATTGTTCCCTGATGACCAAATTGCTACTATTGCGATTAATCATCTGCTGGGTGTGGTCTTCTTGTTCACTTGTGGGTGGCAGAAACTTTTCACCCAGGTCGGTAGAAGCAAGTTATGGAGCAAATATGTTAAATGTCAGCACAAAGATGGTATTTGTTTTCGATGTATCGGTGAATTCTTATAGAGTTCTCTACTAGGTGGCTTTAAAAGATTCTATTACAAGGCATGCTCTCACGATTTGTTTTTTTTTTTTTAAGTTTTGTAAATGCCAGTGGAATATAGCATTGCTCTGATAAACCGGGAGCTGCCATAGTGTACAAAACAACAACATCCTCCTGAATAATAGCTTCTTGTTGCGGAAGGTGAAATGATTCTGTTTTTCCCGACATTTGAATAGATAGGGCGAAAGCTGTATTCTGTAATGTTATTTCACGTATCTGAAATGTTATTAATAACCACGTGCGTGATAATTTATTTACAGAGACTTATTTGAACGCCAGGAACACTTTCAAGGTATGTAATTTTGTCCATCAAACTGAAAGAAATCGGTTAACATAGATGTTTCGTTACATTGTGTCGTCTTTTTCTTTGGAATTTTAATACTTTACTTTTTCTTTACTCCAATGAAAGTTTCGAAATCACAAGTACAGTCTACAGTGATCGGTAGTTTTCGCAGCAAAATGGTGGAAGTTTTTCGATTTCAAGCAGGGTGGACATGTGTAGGAGATGTGAGATAAGTTAATACATCTGTCATATTTACCACAGTAGAACTGTGACCTCTGAAGTTACTCATCTGTCATTGGCAGCAGTGCTGTAGCTTTTTTTTATCACATTGTCGGATGTTACAGAGTAACAGGAGGTGGGGAGAGAGAAAACGAGAGAGAAAGAGAGATGTGAACTGTATCCTGCAGTCCGACGTCAAAAACTTTACCGGTGTTGCGAATGAAACTAAATGAAAATGGAGTGCGCCTATTTTTGTGAAAACAAGACTTTTAGTATCATCGTGATTGTGTATTTTTGAACAGATGCTTGCTTATAAGAGGTGTATTGACATTAAATGCAACTGTTACACTGAAATGTTTCTCTCAGAACACCGAGCGCTTGCGGGGACAAGTGCTGTCGGCGTGAAACGTGTGTTTTTTTTAAGCAGTCGCATCTGCAGTTTTTTTAGACAGACAACACGCGGTCATCTTTCTTCACGGGAGCCATCATTTTTCTCGCTTTCTTCTCTAGCCCGCTGGAGCCGCAGGCTATGGTTCATAGGTAGCTTTTGTCTGTATCGATAGCGCTGGCCGTTCCAGCCACGTGCTCGGCCAGAGATGGTGTCTCTGGCTACAGCTCTTTGCCCACAGTGGACTGAAGACTCTTTTTTCTGGGGCAGATTGGTCAGTGGCGGCTGCAGTGGCATAAGCTGCGGCAGCAGAGGTTGTGGGAGTGGCCAGTTTCCCAACCAGCAGACGTTAGAAAAAACGCTATGGAGAGTCCTCCGGAAAATCGTTGTATGTCCAGGGGGGCCAGTCTTTCAGAGAAATACGTTTAACAGCTTGCAGGAAGCGTCTTATTCTTGAGTCGTTTTTCCACCTGTGACTGATTTCCACAGACTGGAGGCAGTACATCTCTGTCACCAGACGGATCTCTTTGTGTACCATCAGTGACCGGGGAGAACAGGCCTGCATCCCTACGAACCGTGAGGAGACGGAGGGATGAGGGATGGTAGGAGGGGAGGTAAGACTGGCTTTAAGTTGGTTAGGCCGTGACCGCACATCATCGTGAACACACATGCAGCTATCTCTGCTCTCTCCTGGTGCGATCTTTTGGAGTTGCTTTTTGTGATAGTTGTGTAACTACATTGATTTTTTTCAATTCCCAGTACGTGTGTTGCATTTAGACCCATTGTTTACGAGTACTGGCTTCTTTCCCTTTTTTCTTTCCTTTCACGACAATTTCGATGTGAAGTTAGAACAGTGAAGCATTTTCCATCAGTTACTCAGGGGTTACACAAAGGTGACCCCTTGGGAACACTGGATAAGGCGAAGTTGGCGAGAAGTAAAGAGAGCACCATTTATTTGAATTTCGAGCATCAGGGCTGCATGGTGTTTGTCAAGTAGGGCATACAGCAATGTAGTGGGAGGCGTCTGTAGCGAACTCTGACATCAAACAGTGAGACACACTTGCGGTCGGCAGAAAGGGATGGCTATGGGATCGCGAAGTTATCTCCAGCACTGTGCATTGACTGGCCATTTCAGAAACTCGAACAGCTTCAGCACAGCCAATACTCTCTATAAGTTGTGAAATGCATCTTCAGTCCATCCCACTGCATCACCATTATTTGTTAAGAAGTATCCCCCACCCACGAAAGTAAATTATCACCTCCTTCCATTCCGCGTGCGGGAGGCTATAGACACAGACTTCAGCTGTATGCTTGCAGGTATTATACTTATTAAACTCGTCTGTTTTCAACACCAGCGTCCCGTAAGTTGAACACATTTCCTGTGAAAAACAAAGATGGTACCTTCCACTCCATCCTTTTTCCCGCCAATTCACAAGAGGAGCAGAGAGATTTATTTTGTCTTGTAGGTAAAGCGATCATCCTATATAAATTTACTGTTGGTTTTTGACTTCATCTGGTACTAGTTCCGAGTGGTATTGTGAATTTTTCTCCAGCAGCATAACATCAGTTCTATGACATCGTCTATTTTTGATTTGTATTGTGATTTTAGGCGCTTCTTATGTAGCGCTATGCATATACTTGTGTAATTATTACGGATTTTTATAATTAATTATGTAATTAGGACCGATCTTTCCTTTAGTTTCCCACCCAAAATAAATAAAGTACACTAACCAAGTCCTCCTCTCCTGCAGTTGGACAGAGAGTGGAAGTTTCCCTGTGTAGGGGGGTGCACTTGGGCTTTCCACCCAGAAGCATCATGGTACGGGTCCCAGAAAGGACACCCACAATTTTGAATTTCTCACCAATTCCCAGGTGAGGTTGCCGGTGTGACATGAGCACAGCCTTGGGACAAAGAAATTCCTGTCATTTTTGGAATTCGCACCATTTTTTGAATTTTCTGCCTAACTCGAAATTCCCATCAGAATTCGAAATTTCTGCAAATGGGCAGATGAAAGAGGAGGACGGGGAAGGAGTGGGACAGGGTTAATTTGCGTAACTAAATTGATTAATTTGGATAATTAAATTGTGATGTTGCCACGTCTACCACTACAACCCTGTACCAGTCTGAGGGAGTGGTAGGAAATTTGGCAACAATGCAGACTGCGCTCGTGCCGGACCTGCCCTCTTACATCAGGCAGAACTATGTGGCGCCAGAGCTTCTCAACCAGGCAGAAACATACAAGGTCTTTGGATGGAGCACTGGTAGAACTGATCAAGGATGAGAAGAAAACCGACAGTATCCGTTTTAAAGTATCCATGCTGGCATTTGCTTGAGCTGTATAGGGAATCCACGGAAAACTCAAATGCCGATGTTCGGATGAGAATTGAGCCTCGATCCTACTGAATGCTCAGCATCTTAATCCCTTTTTCACATCAATCAGTCGAAAGCAAACGAAGCAGAGACTTCTCAAATGTTGATAACAACCGTGTTGTATTAAAACATACACTCAAATAATAGTAAATTTGTACCTAAAAGTTGAATGTCATCGTGAAAAGTTAGAGCTGTCAATGTTCTATTTATCTGCTAGCCACGTACAAACTCATGTCGAGATTAAAATAGATACCATGCAGTTGTCTCTGTGGCCGAAGAAAGTCATGAATTGGGAAGGTAAAAGCAATCACCTGCAGAACTGCAGCAGTTTGACAAGTCATCGACTCAACGTATGAAGAGAACGACTTCAGTGATATATCGATCTGTTTTGCTGTAACTGTTCCCCACATTCTTGACATTTGCGATTAGATAACCTTGGACATGTAGACATCCCACAAACTCTCGTTTGAGTTTTCACTTGACCAACATTATACACATTGTTATACAAGAGGGTTCAGAAAGTTGCGTCTTGCTCGGCAAGGACATGCATTATACAGTTAAAATGTTTGGCCCTCTACCGGAAATTTAAGCTGTATGAACAGCTGCATGTAATCCACTGGGAATGTCTACACCAGAAACGCTGTAAGCCGGTGTTGGTGATCAATGACGATGCCCTCATATAAGATCAGCGTCCTGGCAGCAGCCAACTACCGTTTCGAAACAACTGGTACAACGAGCCACCTGGGTATGGCACATGTTTCTAGTTTTCCATGGCTCAGCAGCTTTGCATACCCAAAGGGGACGCTACCTCCTCCATGTTGGCTTTAGAGGGACTCTGCAGTGTATCTTTTGCTTCTAAACTCCACTTAAGCAGATGTAACACTTTGCGAGGTGCCGGGGCTAGCAGTGTATTTATCACTAAATTTTACTAGAATCCACATATGTAAATCATGCTCTAAGCCCCCCCTATTCTAACTCCGACTTTTGCTGTTGCACAAGGATAAAAAAAAAATACGCGAACTGACTCTAATCAACCCTGCCAGTGGAGTAGAACAGAGTTTGGCACCTGCAATAATTTAATTTGATAAATAAGTTAAATAAACAAAGGTTTCATTAACATAGGGAGGAATGATGGGGTTGCTCTATCGATTAACAGAATGAAAGTTCTGTCCAAAATAACAATATGATTTATTAAGATTAAACACAGAATAGTAAAAGAAATACAGGAAATATTTATAAAACATCAAATTGGCTAAATTGGAGATTCATACAAACACTATAAAGGTGAAGTTGTCCCTAACTTAGATCGTGAGGTTTAAGACGAAGTGGTATGTGGAGCCAATTCCTTGCCACTCAAATCTCAAGAGAGACACACAGCTAACCCAACAGTAATTGCTGCTACTCAAGACAGAACAGAGTTAGAAAAAGACGAACAGGCGCGCTCTGCTGAGCTCTGATTATCACCTAGGAAAATCCCTATCTGCCGGTGCTGCGGACATACATTACCAAAACTGCCTTATCAACTGCTAGAACACGATCTGGCGTACCGCAGGCGAGGGCTGGTTGCTTCGACGTCCTCGACCGAAAGGCGACTGCCGACTACCCAGAGCACCCGTACAGGCCGAACACACAACATTCCCGCCCCCACGACAGTGGCCGTGGTTACGTTCCAATCAGCAACTCGAAAACCGGCGGAAATTCCACTCCATTGCCGGAGCACTACCATTCCACCAATGGAGATTCTTGGCGCCAATTTCTGTGCTGATTTTGCTACGTCACGGAGCTATGCCCTGAGCAAACCAATCACCGTTACTATTTTGCAGAAAGTGCGGGAATTTTCCCGCCACAACTGCGTGGGTACACAAGTCATTCCCACGCCTCGCTGGTAGCCCGCCAGAAAGTGTTTTCGCAAAGTTTCTCTGAAGTAACGGAACCTCTAGCCCAGCCGCTACTTCACACCCCAGCGGGCGTGTCTCTTGACAATGTCGGCGTCTGCAAAGCATTCACTCGACTGCCTCACACACGTCGGCTTAACCCTCTCCAGTTCTACAGAGCCCGCCTGTCACCGGACCACCCGGGTGACGAGAGACGCTGCGTGGGAAGTCCGCATGTGAAGGAATAGCAGCCCTCCACCGCATGCAAATAGAGAGGAGAGTCGTAAGATAGAAATATGAGAGGGGGCTCATGCCACCTCTCATATTAGCCCCTACGCCATTTTAGATTGTAATTGGTGAGCGGTTGGCTCACTTAGGAGCAAGGTAGTGAGTCAATCGCCCAAGAACAATCTCGCAACTGGCTCCACATGCCGCACTCTATAAAGAAAATCACTGCAACTGAAAAATGCAGCTCATAGAGGGAGGATTATTTATGATGTAGCCAACTTCACCTTCTTAATATGGAACACTAACACTCACATCACACATCCATACCCAGGGAGCCCCTTCCAAACACCGATTCACGCAGACATTCACGCTCTAAATATGGCCCGGGCATCTGAGCCAAATATGGAGCAGTTTATTCTTTACAATCAGAGTTGGAGTGCTCCGCAATTAAATGCCCAAGATGTTACAACAATTTTAATCATTAAACTAACCTGAACTCACTCACACATGATACTATTTAAGTTAACAATCTCTTTGTGAGCTTTCAGAATCTAATTACAACCTCCGATTCATTCTGTCTCCCTGCAGCAAGAATAACCTTTACAAAATGTTCCCTGAACTGATGGTCCATTCACAATGACAGTGGTGGTATCTGCTTCAGTTTATGGGGACTTCAGGCACACTGTTCGCATACACACAACAATAAATACAAAATACAAAAAAAAAAACATGGTGTGGAGAACAATACAGTAATTTGTAATAAGAATTACAGTGTAAAACACAAACACATACAAGGTATAACATACATTACAAAACCAACACTAGAGAAAGAAATTTAAGAAAGAGAAAAAAGAAAGGTACATGGGGCATCAAATTGTGCATGCACATTGCACAAAGTTCACGACTGTGCTGAGAATGAGGCACTAAATCACATTGTTAGAAATATCCGTAGCACTTCACTAATTACACAGTACTGACATCACATAAGGCTAAACGTCGGGTGTTGTTGCTACGTTGTGGCAACAGCAATAGGGAGTTCTGGAGTGTCTGCAGTACGCTGTTGAGATGGTAGTCAGACCCACGCATATGATCACGGCAGTACGGTAGGAAGACACAGTGATAGGCTCTCCTCGCGTCGATTATTTGTCTCTGAGATCTACTTGTTGGGATACATCACTAGTCTAGGTCTCTTCTCTCGCTGGACAGAACTTTACGTTTCCCAATATTGCAGTTCGACGAGGGATGATGGCACGTGGAGTGACTCCACAAGTGTGTGAGGTCATCCATACAGGATCGAACTAGGAGCGACTATTGTTAAAACTGCTCTCTAATAGAGAGGAGAAGTAAGAAATGAGACCATACATTTGTTAGTGTGTGTGGCACGATGCTGCTTTGTGTATGCATATCGGCCAATGCTAGTGAGTTGTAAAAACCCAAACAGGTGAGTATATAGCGTCCCTTTCTGTCCTGAGGCACATGAGGCGCAGGTTCTGACACGATATGTGATCTTCTTCGTGTACTCACGACAACGTGGTCTGCCGCAGGGAATCCCTCCAAACGGCTGCCGCGTCTGGAGAGCTAGCAGGCCGTCGCGTGTGGGTCGCGTGTCAGTGTCAACGGCCAGCCTCACTTTCGCTTGTGGCCCGGCGAGGGTCCCGCGTAATCCCTCAGGTACACGGCCCCGTGACTGACAGCCTGTAGGACCGGATGCTCTCGCACCCTTCACGTCAGGTAGCGCGCTGACGCTCTTTTCTTGCAGGTAGCCGCAGACCTCTTGTTCCCGCTCCGGCCGGCTTCCGCATTGCCACGATCCCCGTCATCTGCACAATTCTTACAAAAATCTTATGCCTAACTTTTTCCCATGACCTTCTATGTTATAATAAATTTACATAATGACACATTGATGGTCTGTTATTTCAGACACTCTTATTTTACTTTTATAGTTATTAATCTATGGCAATCATTATAACATCTAATCTAGACATGGAAATAATTTATTTTGATATATGTGTAGAGACCGATCTCAGTATGTACATGGTGTGTGATAACTGATGCTTTGTAATGGATGAACAACTAAATGTGCGGGCCCGCACTAATATTACTATTAATTATATAGATAGACAGTAGACATGCTCAAGAATTAACTACCATATGCCAACGATCTACATTCTATGTCTTCTGAATAAATTATGTTATTGCAACTATTCTACGTTCGCTCGCCGGTCGTCCCTCCATCTCGGGTCTGTGATTTGATGACCTGAAAAATAACATCCAAACAGGCGCGCGCCAAACACTGGTGGTAGAAAACCGCCACAATATTAATCTAGTTATTGTAAAATCCTACAGTTTAAATTTATCCTAGTATATCGTACCTCTTTTTTTTTTTTTTTTTTTTTTTTTTTTTTTTTTTTTTTTACAATACTCTTACATAATTCTTGTTACGTTGAGATGTCTCGCCGCTCGCCGCTATTGCCGACAGTGATGTGCGCGCCGTACGACGTGACCTCCGAGTTTTCATTACGCCTCACTGAAACTCCAGAGACTGGGTTAGCCATGACTATACACGACAATAAATTTATAGTTGCAACTTCCTTCTCTATGTGATGCGGTTTTCGCGATCAAAGCACACCTTTCCAGAAGCAATGCAATATGACCAAACCAGGACTGGTTCCTGTTGAGGATTCAGTCGCCCAACACACGCCAGCTACACAGTATGTCACGAATATCCAAGTATAAGTCCCTGTTTATTCATCTGTGACAGTCACGAGCAGCACGCTAAATCCCCAACCAGCACATTGGCATGGTAGGCTTTATGCTCGCATTTCTCTCGTCTAGGGCACCATTGGAGTCAAACGCTCACAGGATCACCCCGACTTGCAAGACAACGATACTGGCGCAGCTCTGGAAAAAAACTATACTGCCCATATTCATCCTCGAAATCACGCAATATACCACAATCTTGCAGTGCACTGACGCGTGCCTGCAAGCATTGGTATGAACGTCTCACGAACTGGTTGTGGCCGCTATGGAGCGTATCACGACTTCTCAGAACGCTTCTAAGAGCACGTTCTTGTATGCGCCCGTTAGTGCAACATCTCGTCACTCATCATTATCCCTCAACATGGACACCAGATAGGAAAGGACAAAAACATTGCTCATGAAAAGGTAGTGTCTCCTACTCCATCGACATTGGAGATCGCGAACATAAACAAAAAGAGGATAGCAGCAGTAAATTCTTATGCAAGACAACGCAGCGTGTTAATACTTTAGCAATCTTAATCTATTAATGTAACGATTATTGTTCCCCGAACAAAGGTTCATATATTTGCCTATTCTACTATGTACACTTCTTACACTACTACTATTCTACGAACTCCTTTATGTGAGAGATGTGGTGGAGTCCTATGGACTTCTTTCCTTTCAGCGTCTCCAATTCATAAGCATTGTGGTGAGCTGCTCTCCTTATACGGTACGGGCCGTTGTAGACAGAATAGAATTTTTGGCATTTCATTTTTTGTTTGTTCGAAAGTCGGAAAGACTTAACGAGCACCTTTTGTCCAATTTGGAAGTGTCGTAGACGAGCTCCCCTGTCGGCACGTCTCTTCCTGACCTCTGCTGCAGCCCGTATCCTCTTGAGAGCCAAATCCACTATGGCTTGGTGCTGCGTTCGCGCCCTTGGTGGGAAGTTTACGACCTTGGTTATCAAGTCCTTAGGAATCCGGTTTTTCAGTACTGTAATGGGTGCCAATTTTGTTATCCCATGGGGTGCCTCATTGATCACATCCTGGAAGTCTTTAAGGAACACGTCCCATGTCGTGTGCTGTTTGTTACAGTACAACCGGCACAAGTTTCCGAGTTCTTTAATAACCCGTTCTGCAGCATTCGAGCTCGGATGGTGTGAAGATATAAAAATGGGATCAATTTTACATCGACGCAACGTCTCCTTCCATGTTTTTGACTTAAACTGTGGCCCGTTATCAGAAATGATTCTACTCACATGACCAACCTGTGGTAGGAAATCCCGGATTAGGGCTCGTGATACAGTTCGTCCCGTCGCCCTCTTCAGTGGCGTAAAGGTAACGTATTTGGACGTTAGTTCAACAAACACTAATACGTAAGTATATCCTCTTCTTGTTCTTGGCAAAGGTCCCATCAAATCTGTTGCTGCTAATTGTCTTAATTTGGTCGGTACGATTGGGTATAATGGGGCCTGCATGCTCACAGTGGTGTGCTTAGCCTTTTGGCAGTCTTTACACACCGACAGTACCCTCCGAATTCGACGCTCCATGTTTCGAAAGTAACACATGGTCCTTAGCTTGAGATTGCACTTGCGTGGTCCGAAGTGTCCGTAGCTGAGGTGAGTATGCCATATAACCTTGTTTATTAGGTGTTCAGGGATGCATACCCCCCATTCAGTGTCATTGGTATAATTTCGGTGGAAAATTATGCCTTTACGCAAGAGGTAGAACTGCCTGATGGTGGCGTGTCTTCTGTCTATCCATTTCTGTTTCAATAACACTAGGGCAGGGTCCTTGTCTTGCTCCTTCTTGATGTCCTGCATACTACAGGTAATAAAATTCTCAAAGGCTACTTTCTGCATATAGTAAAGGCAGTAGTGATTTTCCTCTAGATCTTCTTCCATGTTGTGCTCAAATCCGATCGGTGACCGTGATAAGGCGTCTGCAATAATGTTCTGACTGCCGGGGATATATTCTATCGAAAAGTTGTACTGCTGTAGATATGATGCCCACCTAATGAGCCGCCTGTGATTAAGTTTTGCAGTCATCAAGAACTCGAGTGCCTTGTGGTCTGTGTAGACTTTCGTCTTGCGACCAAACAGAAGGTATCTGAATTTTTCAAACGCCCATACAATAGCCAGCGCCTCTAACTCGGTTACTGAGTAATTCCTCTCACTCTTGGCTAGTACTCTGCTAGCAAACGCAATTGTCTTCCACACCCTGTTTCCTTCATGTACATAGTCTTGGAACACCATGACACCCAGACCGGAGTATGAACTGTCCGTTACTATGCAAAGCTCTTCTGCTAAATTAGGGTGTGATAGGATGGGTGCTTGTAATAATGCGAATTTTAATGTTTTCCATTCGGATTCGGCCGCCTCATCCCATTCCCAAGGAATCTTCTTTCCTGTAAGTTGATGCAACCGAGGACTGCTCTGAGTTTTGACATGTATAAAGCGGTTGTAAAAATTTATGATCCCCAAGAACCCCCTTAACTGCTTCTTTGTCGTAGGAATGGGAAACTTTTCAATCGCTTCGATCTTTTCGGGATTTGGCGCAATGCCCTCACCCGTGATGATATGTCCTAGAAATTTCACAGAGGACGTCCCAAAATTCGATTTTTCGATATTGATAGTCACACCGTATTCCTTGAATGTCGCTAGGAGTTCACCGAGGACCGCATTGTGCTCTCCTCAAGATTTCTCCGCGATCAGCAAATCGTCCACATAGCTGGTGACATGACGTTTCAAATTATCGCTTAGTATGCCGTCCAGCCCCCGAATGAATGCGGCAGATGAAACGTTCAAACCAAATGGTAGACGACGAAACCGGTAACATCATCCAAATGCTAAAAAGGCTGTGTACTGTCTGCAATTTGGATGGAGCTCGATCTGCCAGAAACTCGATTTTAGATCAACTGATGAGAAGATTGATATTCCATGGAAGTTTTGTAAGAGTTCCTCTAATCGTTCCGGTCTGTCTGTTTCGGGTTCTATTATGGTATTAATTTGTCGCGAGTCCAAGACTAAACGAATACTACCATCTGCCTTCTCGACTACTCTTAACGGGTTATTATAGGCTGAAGCCGTAGGTTCTATTATTCCTTCACTCAGCATTCGCGTAATTTCAGCTGCTACTTTCTGTCGATATGCCAAGGGGATTGGATAGGGTGGCACACGAAACTGGTTGTGCGGACGTACACGAAATTCATATTGGAAGTTCTTTATTGATCCTGTCTTGGGAAGGAAGACCTCCGCATGTTCTACTAGTAATTTATGAAGTTCTTTGCGGTGGTCGCACCTTATATTCTTTATTGCTTCCACTTTTTCTCCTATTTTTTCCTTTATTTCTCCCATTATTCCGACTTCATTCTCATCCGTGTCCTCTCCCCTACCCGCAACGTCGACCTGTTCTTCCTTTCTGTCTTTCAGACACGCATAGTTTATCCGTACACAGTTAGACGGTAGTTGAGCTGGGATCAGCTGGTCGTCGAACTTAATGTGGACGGGATTCCCTTTCCTCAAAACCACTTCACCTCGTCCTAGATCAACTATTGCTTCATGTTCATTTAGGAAGTCCGTTCCTATTATCATGTCGATCGCCAGATTTGGCACGATCCAGAAGTTAGACTCTATTTTGTGTCCTTGGCAGGAGAAAAAAAATGGCTCTGAGCACTATGGGACTCAACTGCTGAGGTTATTAGTCCCCTAGAACTTAGAACTAGTTAAACCTAACTAACCTAAGGACATCACAAACATCCATGCCCGAGGCAGGATTCGAACCTGCGACCGTAGCGGTCTTGCGGTTCCAGACTGCAGCGCCTTTAACCGCACGGCCACTTCGGCCGGCTCCTTGGCAGGAGAATTCCAGTCTTGTTTGTTGGGTGACCTCCGTACATTTACCCGCTAATGCCCCTTTTATTTTGGTTTTCTTAACCGATAGGACAGGCCAGTCCATCTCCTGAGCGCACCTCTTGTATGCTGCCTCGGATATTGCTGTTATGTAGCTTCCACTATCTATTATCGCATTCATACTCTTTTCAGCTATTGCTACTGTGATAAGAGGCTGCCGATCTTGTCGAGGAGTTGCTTTATGTTCCTCGAGCAGGAATTCTGATAAATCTTCGTAATGTATCATCCGTAGTTGGCCAGGTCCGAGATTACGTGCGAAATTCCGGCGGCCTGTGTTCGCACTAGTCTGGCGTCAATCCCTTGTTAAGCTCCCCCTCCTCTGACGTGCATTAGGATTTGCGGGTCTAGTTTCAATCTCCTGGTTCCACTGTTGTCCTTGGTTTCGCTCTCTCCAATTACGGTCGCTTTGCCGTTCGTTATTCCTCCTATCCCAGATTCCTTGTCTAGATTGACCCTGCTCCCTGACGTTCTGGTTTCCGTGTCTTTGGTTTCCATAACCTTGAATAGCTAACCTTGACTTCCGTAACCCTGGTTTCCTAACTGACCAGTGCGATTATGCGATCTGTTGTCGTCTTCCCTTGCTGGCCCGTGGTATTTGTTATTTTGCGCCTTCTTCCTGTCCTTTGCGTCTTGTTTATCGAAGACTACTTCGAGTTCGCGCAGTAGACTCTTGAATGCATCTATGTCAGATCCACACTTCCCGACAAGTGTCTGTTGATACCTAACTGGCAATTTGGAAAAGCAAAATTTAATGATTTCTCCGTTGCTATATGGACTATCTAAAAACTGATTCTTCTTGAGTAAATCATCAAAAAATTTGGTTGCGCTTCTATGCCCGGACACTTCCAGTTCAGGACAAAATATTATTTCCTCTTTAATCCTGTCTTGCGTTTCCTTTGACCAGTAGGTCCGCAGGAATGCACCAACAAATTCCTGATAAGTCCGACACGTCACTGCCACACCCCGCATCTTTTCCGCGGCTTGGCCTTCGATGTGTCCACACATGAATTCTAATTTTGCCTGGGTTGGCCATGATGTCGGTAATGAATTTGTAAATTGCATCACCCAGCTCTTCGGATGCATCGACCCTCCATTATCTTTGAATTTCTGGAATTTTAGTATCGACAGGAAGTGATTGTGATCAAAATTCTGTCCGATCCTCGCACTGGTGTTGTCACTCGTTTCCGATACTTGCACGTCTGCTGAGTGTCCTGATCTATCTTGCTGATAACTGTGATGTGCTACGTCTGTATCACAGTGGAAGTGGCATTCAGCATTCGCTCTTCTAAGTGGGCTGCAATTATTGGAGCTATTACTCTCTGTTTCCGCGTGTGCATTGTTAGTTCCGCACTCTGTCACTGGGCTAGAGCACGGCGGGCTTTTCCTCGGAGATACAATTCTGTGTACTCCATCATTGGTATCCGAACGCGCAGTGCTCGTGTGCCCGTTTCGCTCTAGTGTTGCTATCCGACTCTCTACTTCTTTCATTCGTTTCGTGATGTTCGTAACCACAATATTACCTTGGGTTTTTAAGAACGCTAGGGATTTTGAGTGGGCTTGTGTCGCACGTCGCAAGCGACCTGCGAGTTGAGAAGTTACTTTTGCAACTTTCATTGCCCCCATTGCTGCCGTTTTGGCTAGGCCTGCTACTTTTTGTGCTACCAGTGACATCTGTTTTGCTTCTCCACATTCTTTCTTTATTGTTAGTAATTCCCCACGAATTTCCCCTATATGCGAAATTATTGCCTCAGTGTCCTTCTTACGCTGTTCATCAGCTTCTTCCTTCTCCTGCTTACGTTGTTTCTCCTCTTCTTCCTTCTCCCTCTTACGCTGTTCTTCAGCTTCTTCCTTCTCCTTCTTACGTTGTTTCTCCTCTTCTTCCTTCTCCCTCTTACGCTGTTCGTCAGCTTCTTCCTTCTCCTTCTTACGTTGTTTCTCCTCTTCTTCCTTCTCCCTCTTACGCTGTTCGTCAGCTTCTTCCTTCTCCTTCTTACGTTGTTTCTCCTCTTCTTCCTTCTCCCTCTTACGCTGTTCGTCAGCTTCTTCCTTCTCCTTCTTACGTTGTTTCTCCTCTTCTTCCTTCTCCCTCTTACGCTGTTCGTCAACTTCTTCCTTCTCCTTCTTACGTTGTTTCTCCTCTTCTTCCTTCTCCCTCTTACGCTGTTCGTCAGCTTCTTCCTTCTCCTTCTTACGTTGTTTCTCCTCTTCTTTCTTCTCCCTCTTACGCTGTTCGTCAGCTTCTTCTTTCATTGATCGTAGGAAGCTAAGTATTGGGTTTTCGTCCTCTTTTTGATCCTCTTCAAACATGGGCGATGTAACTCTGGACACCTGGGTGCTAGAGCTCTGACCTGACCGAGCTGGCCTCTGTCTGCACTCGTTCGTTTGACTATAAACTTCTGCTACCGTCTCGACCTGTGTGCCTGTCTCTGTTTCATCCTCTACTTCACTATCATAATCACGGCCGCAACGCTGCTCTGAGATCGCGTCCAAATCACCTTCCTCATCAATGACCCTGGCGTCCTGTCCTGCTAAAAATGTGCCCATCTCATCTCTGAACCTATTCCCGTCAGTAAACTGCCCCTTATCCATTATGCTATCCTCTTTTGTTTTAGCTTCGCTCGATAATAATCGTGCCTTACTTCTCGTTATCATTCATGAAAAACAAATTTATCTAAAATGCACAATAAAATTAACCTACTCCATATACTTTTCGACATAGACACAAAATTTTAACAACGTTGTTGCAACGCTGTAATTACAAGCACAATTTGATGTGGTCCAGAAACCGCACACAAATCCGACAAAGTGCGATGTGGTACGGACACCACATCAACGAAACACAAAAAAAACAATGAACAAAAAATATATACACTGAAAACAAAAACTGTAATCATGCGCCGCTACTTAAAACTAAACGCGGAACTACCAGAGCAAAAACTTGGGTATTAATCAATAAAAAAATTAGAGAAAAAAAATTTGAATGTTCGTACTAAGAATACTGTTTGTTAATCAGTGATTCTCAGGAAAGATCCGAGGCTAAGGGTCGCCATATTATACGAGGTGCCGGGGCTAGCAGTGTATTTATCACTAAATTTTACTAGAATCCACATATGTAAATCATGCTCTAAGCCCCCCCCTATTCTAACTCCGACTTTTGCTGTTGCACAAGGATAAAAAAAAATACGCGAACTGACTCTAATCAACCCTGCCAGTGGAGTAGAACAGAGTTTGGCACCTGCAATAATTTAATTTGATAAATAAGTTAAATAAACAAAGGTTTCATTAACATAGGGAGGAATGATGGGGTTGCTCTATCGATTAACAGAATGAAAGTTCTGTCCAAAATAACAATATGATTTATTAAGATTAAACACAGAATAGTAAAAGAAATACAGGAAATATTTATAAAACATCAAATTGGCTAAATTGGAGATTCATACAAACACTATAAAGGTGAAGTTGTCCCTAACTTAGATCGTGAGGTTTAAGACGAAGTGGTATGTGGAGCCAATTCCTTGCCACTCAAATCTCAAGAGAGACACACAGCTAACCCAACAGTAATTGCTGCTACTCAAGACAGAACAGAGTTAGAAAAAGACGAACAGGCGCGCTCTGCTGAGCTCTGATTATCACCTAGGAAAATCCCTATCTGCCGGTGCTGCGGACATACATTACCAAAACTGCCTTATCAACTGCTAGAACACGATCTGGCGTACCGCAGGCGAGGGCTGGTTGCTTCGACGTCCTCGACCGAAAGGCGACTGCCGACTACCCAGAGCACCCGTACAGGCCGAACACACAACATTCCCGCCCCCATGACAGTGGCCGTGGTTACGTTCCAATCAGCAACTCGAAAACCGGCGGAAATTCCACTCCATTGCCGGAGCACTACCATTCCACCAATGGAGATTCTTGGCGCCAATTTCTGTGCTGATTTTGCTACGTCACGGAGCTATGCCCTGAGCAAACCAATCACCGTTACTATTTTGCAGAAAGTGCGGGAATTTTCCCGCCACAACTGCGTGGGTACACAAGTCATTCCCACGCCTCGCTGGTAGCCCGCCAGAAAGTGTTTTCGCAAAGTTTCTCCGAAGTAACGGAACCTCTAGCCCAGCCGCTACTTCACACCCCAGCGGGCGTGTCTCTTGACAATGTCGGCGTCTGCAAAGCATTCACTCGACTGCCTCACACACGTCGGCTTAACCCTCTCCAGTTCTACAGAGCCCGCCTGTCACCGGACCACCCGGGTGACGAGAGACGCTGCGTGGGAAGTCCGCATGTGAAGGAATAGCAGCCCTCCACCGCATGCAAATAGAGAGGAGAGTCGTAAGATAGAAATATGAGAGGGGGCTCATGCCACCTCTCAACTTGTTGTCTTGTTAAATATACCCCGTGTATTATCTGCTGTAACAAACTGGGAAATTACTTCCAATTGTGTAGATTGTCAACACATTAGCACAATACGGATGGTACCTCATACTCGTCATTGTTCATTTATAACGACGTAACTGTAGTCAACAGTTACCATGTTTTTGGAGGTGCGTTATTGAGGATGCTCTCATAACACTTCAGAGATGACAATGTTCATTCTCCCTGGACACTTTAACATTCCCCTTTCTGGCATGCTTAAATGGTCTACTATTACCATAAAAATGCTGAGCTATGCTTCAGTAGGCATTTTTATGCTGGAGTTAGTATGCCCTTGCTTCCTCTGACCTTACCGTTTTACCCAGCTAGATATAGGGGGACCCACAGCTTATAATGGACCGCGCATCAGGGAGCAGATTCACATTTTTCAGACGCGCAAATCATTGTGAAATGTGAAAGAAGAGACACGTTACAGTAGTAATTTCTCCAATCGACTAAGTACTGAAACTTAAGTTCGTACTTAGCCAGAGTAACAACATAAACAAACACGAATAAATAAATGCGAGATCTATCAAACCTTCAGAATGACATTTTACGCTTTTAACTGCTGTCTAGTATGATGTGCAGAAGAATGGAAATGATTACTGGAGAGGTACTAGTTGTTAGATTTGACTTCAGAAAATGTACTAATAAATCAATTCCGATACTGCAACATCAAACGGAGACAAATTCAAAAATGACCAGGGAGCCTTCCTTGACGTTTTCTGGCTTACAGACAGCCAACGATAATGTAACTGATAAAAAAGCCACTTAAAAGTCCTGAACAGACAGGGGATCAAGTATAAATACGAAAGTGTAAATTCACAATACCTATAAAAGTCATGTCGGAGTAAGGGCAACGATAATCATGAAAGATACGCTCGCGTTAAGACGTGTGTAAAACAGAGTTACAGTTTACCAGCGCTGTTGTTAAACGTATACCTCGAGAAGCAACAAAGGAAGTGTCAGCGGAACTAAGAATAAAATACTGGGTTGCATACACCACTAAGAACAATGTTAGGATCAAATGCAAATAAAACAGAAATAAAGCGATGAATGTTGCCAGAAAATGGAATGTCTTTCGTACAATGTAAAAAAAAAAAAATTGTAGAGGACGTGTCAGATGTCTTGGAAGAAGCAATATGCACGCTAGTGAGAGCAAAGAAGACTTCAGAAGCAGGTCGGCAAGTGTGAGGAAACCATTTAACAAAATAGTCCAACAGTTATCAAATTATGCCATAGAAATGAGGAAGCTTCTACTCTGAAACTTTCACTTAGCACTGTATAGAAATAAGACTCGGACTTCGTTGGGAAGGGAAGCATTTGAGATATCCCGCACAAGGAAATTAAAAATTAAGTTGACAATGAAACAGTGAAATGGAATAGAATTAAACATAAGTATTGAGGAAAGAAATCCGTGCGAAACAACATATAGAGGAGCAACTTGCGGGGAAACGCGGTAAGGTACCCGGCAATAATACCCTGTCTTTATTAGATGATAGCCGGCCGGAGTGGCAGAGAGGTTCCAGGCGCTACAGTCTGGAACCGCGCGACCGCTACGGTCGCAGGTTCGAATCCTGCCTCGGGCATGGATGTTTGTCATGTCCTTAGGTTAGTTAGGTTTAAGTAGTTCTAAGTTCTAGGGGACTGATGACCTCAGAAGTTAAGTCCCATAGTGCTCAGAGCCATTTGAACCATTTTTTAGAAGATAAAGATTGGAGAGGTCGTAGACTGAATAAAGACAGTAATATTTAAAACAAATTATCAAAGACGCTCGGTACAGCAGGTTTTCTAAGGTATGAATTAAGTTAAAGAAACGAACAAACGAATTGCAGCTTTGCTTCAGGGAGACTATCAGATTGGCAGTAGTCGCATTCAACCAAGTCCTTCCTTAGAGACAGAACTGTTATGATTTTCGCTGTCTCAGAAGTTACAAAGATTCGATTACCAAACCTTTGAGCAATTTATTTTCTTATTGTCTCAAAAAGTTAAAATGTCTTTGTAATGACACCGCTGACAGTCAGACTGTAATACACGAGAAAACAGGACAAGTCAGAGCGCTAGGTAAGAATCAGACATTGGTTGGTTGGTTGGTTTCGGGGAAGGACCAAACAGCGAGATCATCGGTCCCGTCGGATTATGCAAGGATGGGGAAGGAAGTCGGCCGCACGTTTTCAAAGGAACCATACTGGTATTTGCCTGAAGCGATTGAGGAAAAAAAGGAAAACCTAAATCGGGATGGCAGTACGTGGGTTTGAAGCGTCGTCCTCCCGAATGCGAGTCCGATGTGCGAACCACTGTGCCACCTCGCTCGGTATTAGACGTTCTCTTCTCGATCATCCTGACCATGCCAAAATGAACACAACAGCCGACATCCTCCTTTTAAATTCTCATACGACTGTGGTTATCATACGGACAACTTCATTTGAAAAAAATTAGTTGTAAGTTTGAAAGGTTCGTGTTTCTTATGCTTTCATGTGGCACGACTGCATATGTAAAGAATGATGGAATACTCATGACAGCTGAAAAGATAGAGGAATACGGTTCATCACCAGGCAACGTAAATCCTACAGAAGCAAAGCATCACACTGGTATGAAGCCGGCCGGAGTGGCCGAGCGGTTCTAGGCGCTACAGTCTGGAACCGCGCGACCGCTACGGTCGCAGGTTCGAATCCTGCCTCGGGCATGGATGTGTGTGATGTCCTTAGGTTAGTTAGGTTTAAGTAGTTCTAAGTTCTAGGGGACTAATGACCTCAGCAGTTGAGTCCCATAGTGCTCAGAGCCATTTGAACCATTTGAACTGGTATGAAAACATTAAATCCCTGGTCAAGGAGATAAAATAACTTCAAAAAACATTTTACAATCAGAACTTTAAAGAACATTGCAGAGTGTAGTCGATCGGAACTGCGTGATATTCCTCCGACTTTCTTAGTGTAATGAACTTCTGACATGTAGATCTACTTTTAGAGCTCAGCTTCCATTAGGGTGAGCACAATTCAAAAGCTTATTAGTGTCCTTGTTGAGGAAAGTCTTTTTTGCGTTTACAGTGTGAAGTGGAACGAAATAATTAAGAGAAGCTATCGTGTGCAGAGGGAGAAATGAATGGGAGCACTATAGTAGGTTGAAAAGGTGTAACAGTTGGGAGAATTTCTATCGTAGTCATGTGCTTTTTCTGCTTCAGTTTATAGTAAATAGCGTAATCATTTTGGTTTTTCTGTTGGTGCTCCTACGGTCATGCAGCACGTGTTCTTTTTTGATTGTGGCCCTCTGTGTGAAACAATCTTCTTGGACAGTGATAATTTTTAAAAAGATACCAGTGACTGTTTACCACATCACCCTCCACCGTAACCCCTATAGTATGTCTCGAATCACGCCCAGAGGACTCCATAATTCAAATGAAGGCGGTAACACCGGTCGCCGAACCCTGGGGTAGCCGAACACGAGTTAGGTGGACGTGGAAGCATGGGGCACATTCCGTGGAGTATTTGTAACCGTCCACTTACGTTAAAACGCGAAGCAGAACGGGCGACTAGTGACAGGAAGAGGAGTGCGCGATCAAACCGACAAGCAAGCGAATTGGGCAATCGCTTGGCGGCTTGATGCGAGCGATTTCTCAGGCGGGTGGCGCCCTGCAAGAGGCTCTTTTTCACTGAGACGAGCAGTTCTGGTTGCGAGGACGACTACAAGCAAGTAACAGAGAGGCTGGCGCCGCCTCGAGCCTCTCTCAATTTAACAGTGGCCGCACCCACAATCTGGAATATGCTGCCCTGTCGCTTTCACAAACACCTCTTACCCAGAAAGACAAAAAAAGCGTTGGTGCTGTGAATTTTTACCTTCTGACAAGGCAAAGGGATGACCAGGCAGCAGATAGGACCCGTGTTTCTCTTCGGGCCATTTCTCAAAGCGGTCGTATCTTCTAATCCAGTTTCTATGCCGGCCGCTGTGGCTGAGCGGTTCTAGGCGCTTCAATCTGGAATTGCTCTGTTGCTACGGTCGCAGGTTCGAATCCTGCCTCGGGCATCAATGTACGTGATGTCCTTAAGTTGTTTAGGTTTAAGTAGTTCTAAATCTAGGGGATTGATGACCTCAGAGGTTAAGTTCCATAGTGCTCAGAGCCATTTGAACCAGTTTCTATGACGTTTCGTTCTTCACCCTGGTAGACTGATGTGATCGTTCATTTGCGGCTACAGTTTTTAGTACTACCTGTAGGGATCAAATTCTAAATTCTTCAAAAACCAACTGGAAATATTTCAAAATAATTTTAAATGAGTTAAATGAAGTATAGACCAGACTAGACTGATAGGGTTGAGGGTGAACTTCATCCTAAGTTTATTTACTATGTAAACGTGAATACTGTTTTAGGTCCGAGTTGAACATTTGGCTTGCTAAGAATGAGTTTGTTGCAATAATTCCACCAGTTAAACAGCAGATCCAGTCTTGTCGAACTCTACAAGAGTGATTCTGTTGTACACTGAATTCCCACTTGCATTACAGTGATTTTCAGGACGTCACTTGACAGCAAATTTAACTGTCTCTCGGTTTATTGCTACGGATTGATGTTCTAGTAGAGTTGGTGAGATTAGGGGAAGATTGCTTCCTCAGGCTGGTAAGATTTTGAAAATAAATCGGCTGTAGCAACGTTGAAGTAACTATTCCATCATTAGCATAGTAACTTTTAAGGAAATAACTGAAAACAAAAACCGACAATCCAGAAAAAAATTAGCTAGTTTCCTCCCATATTAAGTTTATTGACATCTACTGAATTTTCCGTAAAAAGCACTTCCGAAAGTTCTGCAGAATTATATTTATTTCGTCGCGGACCGGATTTCAGCTTCTCAGGTCATTTTCAGGTGACAACTGAATGTCGCAAACACACACAAACATGAACTACGATTTATACAGTTATTATTTACACAGAACATGAAAAATGACAAAGTATTTACATATGGAAAACATTAGAACAATTAAGTTAACTGAAAAGAGTGTAAATAAAATTTTTATGAAGCCATACATTTAACAAATGGTGAGAAATAAGACGATTTTACAATCTGAATGTTAAATTAACAAAGTGGAAAATGGAAACTGAGCCTGATAATTTAATACTTGTATGTCAAATGTTTTTTGATTTCCAGTATTTCCAGTAGAGTCATCTTTTAGCTTTTCTTGACAGAAAGTGAAACTCCACATTCTACATCATGAGAACGGTTTTCCGCTAAAGGATGATCAGTAAAAGTCGACTCTTTCTTCCTAACTGGCAGCTTCTCTCATGTTCACGTAGTCTAACTGACACAGCTCTGCCTGCCTGACAAATATACATTATTTCAAACTGCTTAAAGTGATTTATATACACCACTCTGTATCAAAGATCGTAATTTGATTTAATATTGAATAAGAATTTTAATATGTTATTGGTATTATAAAATTCAGGTCTGTAATTACTAGACTAAATTTTTTACAAGATTGTCTGAAATGTTGCCAATATATGAAACTTGGAACCAGGCTTTGTAGCTACTTAGCGATTGCTGTTGATCAGCGTACGGAAGTGGTATGATTTTATTCATTTTCTTGTTCTGTCAGGGTAAAGCTATAACCATTTACTAACATTTTTATAGTTCCGTCGGAAGGTTTTCTCTATAACTGTTTTTTGTTAACCTGAAGCCAGAAGGCCAATGTTTTGACAAAGCACTTGAGCGCAAACGTGTTATAATCGTGTTTGCTATAGGTCTATACACCGAATACACTCGTACAACACGTGAAGTTCTGTCTTTAGAGTCATTTAAATTTAGTCTCATTTTTATTTGTGTCACGAATCCAACTATGTAAGCAGCAGCTTGTAAGCTTCTGTAAGGTCTCTAATTTGATTAATTTTATATTTTCTGCCTTTTCGTTGTATGTGTTCACGTGCGAATAATAGACGCACCAGAGGTAATGTTGCACACTCCAATAAAGGATTATTGGTCACTTCGGAGCGCTTCAGATGTTACAGAACTGGTATCAGGCTGTCACGTCAGCGTCCACCGCTGAGGCAGGTCATGACAATGAAGTGGTGTGGATATGTTACTTGGTTGTATGGATTCGTCGAAGTAAGATGGACCATTACGGAGACGTCGCAGATCGACAGCAAGGAGATAATGCGTTTGGACGTTTGATCACCGCACCTTGAATGAAGTTCTATTTGTACGTATATCAGCGCAGACTGTCTATAACGAATGGTGTGACAGCCCGAGCTATTGTAACACGGCGTAAGAAGTGTGGCCGTAAAAACGATCCTAACCGACGTGGAACGGAGACGAGATCCAACCCTTGTCAATGACAATCGTTTTCACACCCTAACGGAATTGCTGCTGTCAGTTGATGGAGGCTTCAGAACGAACTTGAGAAGAGAATTGCATGCAATGAAAATTTGGAGTCGGTTATTTCGAAAAGGGCTATTGGCCACAGCGATATATAAAGCAGCATGTATTCAGTGAATCAAACATCACAGAAACGGGAAGTTCCTGACTGGAACCGTGTTGTGTGACTCGACAAGTCGCCACTTTGCCCCTTTTCAAGCCGGCCGCTGTGACGGAGCAGTTCCAGGCGCTTCAGTCCTGAACCGCGCGACTGCTACGGTCGCAGGTTCGAATCCTGCCTCGGGCATGGATTTGTGTAATGTCGTTAGGTTAGTTAGGTTTAAGTAGTTCTAAATCTATGGGATTGATGACCTCAGAGGTTAAGTCCCATAGTGCTCAGAGCCATTTGAACCATTTTTGAACCCCTTTTCAAATGATACAAGGTGTCGAATACACCGTTGAGCCGTTAAGGTGTTTAACCTGCAGTGAGTGGAGGTTGTAGTTCAGTCCAGAGGTGATCTTGATAGTTTACGGAGGTTTTCCTTGCCTTACTCGGGCACACACATTCAGGTAACCATGAACATGAATCAGGATCCTTATTTCAACATTAACGGTCGCCAAGTGTTGCCGTTCCTCCTACATCTTCATGTTTTGTATGCTGTGGACACTCCCATCTTCTACGTGACACCACGAATGTTCACAAAGCTGGATACATGTATCCCTCGTCTGAAGAATACTCAGACGTCGTATCGCACCTCGAGGATCGTGATGATTCATCTAATCTTAAACCCATAGAAAACGCCTGGGCCTATTTGGATCAATGGGTGAAATATAGCAATCAAGATTCCAGCAATTTTGTAGCTTTACTGCATTTAACCATCAATGAGGGACTTGAGCTGGTATGACTGATAAACCATATCTCTCCAAGATTGTCCCAGTTAATTCTATATCGGCAGTCATCTCTTCTTACATATTCTTCCTGAATCATTGTAACATAACTCTTTCATCGACATACAACTTCTCTTCTGCCTTGTCTCTTACTGCATGTCGTTGTATAGACTACTATCACTGTCTCGTATTATCGAACTAGAGACGAACGGTGAAGCTCCTCTTATAATGTTCTTTTTGTCGTCTGGTAATCGAAGTTGATGAGGATCTCGGAGTGACGATTAATACTTGAAAGTCGATCGCACGAGGGTTTTTAGGCGACCTTCATAGAAACTAGAAACCTTTTCTCGTTCAACTAACGAACCAAATTGTTTTCGACATTGACTGCAAATGTGTACACTGATGAAGCAAAGCTTTATGACTACCCGCTTAATAGCTTGTTTTTCCGTCTTCGGAACGAGATACATCTCTGATTTTGCGTGTCAGGGATCCAACAGTTCGTTGGTAGGTTTGTGGAGGTACGTGGCATTAGATTTCTACGCACAGGTCGTATAGTTCGAGTCAAGAACGGGCCGTTGATTTGCGTACGCGCTGATGGCACCCAACAGCGACCCAGAAGGGTTCCACAGGATTTATCAGAAGAATTTGGTAACCGAAACATCAAAGTGAGCCTGCTGTAATGCTCCACAAACCACTGTAGCACGTTCCTGGCTCCGATACACGGACAATTACTCTGCTGAAAGATGACATCGTTGTCGGGGAATATATCAAGCATGAAAGGATGCAGGTGGTTCTCATCTGTCAGAGTGTCCTCGATTACTACCATAGGTTCCACGCAAGCGCAGGAGAATGTCTCCCATAGCATAATATTGCTCCCACCAGACTGCGCCCATGGCGCGCTTCACGTTTCGAGCCGCCGTTCACCTCGATGACGGCGTTTGTGGAGACGACCATCGGCCAAGTATAGCAACAATGTGCTCTATGGGCACAGATCACCATCTATTGTACTTTACAGAACAGACAAGCCTCTTAACTCCACGTTCTTTGACGAGTCATGGACGTCCAACCTTTTAATGCCTAGTGGTAATTTCTCTGTCCTTCTACCTCTTTCCACAGATGTTCACGACAGTAGTACGTGACCTTTCGACCAGCTTCGCCGTTTTCGAGATCCTCGTTCACAGGCTCTACATAATAATAATCAGTCCTTTGTCAGATTCGCTTATCTCAAAGGATTTACCCATTTGCAGCCCTTATCTTCGCTGGGGTTATCCCCCATCTGTGTCTGCTCCTCTTACATACTTTTGTTACCGCGTCACGTGCCTGCAACACCGCCAGGCGGCATCCAACTTTGCGGTGGGCAGTGGCCATAATGTTTTTGCTTATCATTGTGATGAAAGAATGTTTAATATTCATTTCAGCATCTCGCCAGTATTAGATTCACTGCTGGCCGGGGTGGCCGAGCGGTTCTAGGCGCTACAGTCTGGAACCGCGCGACCACTACGGTCGCAGGTTCGAATCCTGCCTCGGGTATGGATGTGTGTGATGTCCTTAGGGTATTTAGATTTAAGTAGTTCTAAGTTCTAGCGGACTGATGACCTCAAGAGTTAAGTCCCATAGTGCTCAGAGCCTTTATTAGATTCACTATGGCCGAAATTCCAAACCTGAGACTCTGTTGAAAGAGACAGGTCTGAATGCAAAGGTTTAAGTACAAAATTGAGACGTTTCATGCAAAGGGTTTGTAAGGTGGCTATAATTTCACACCATACTAGCACTCATCTACATACTTGGCCGTGATTTACAACCGGAACTAGGTGTTATTTGATAGGATGTACATCGTATATATGAATATTTAAAGAAGACTGACATCGTCACGTACACCTTGTAAATAGTTGTTAATGCTTATTGCATGTAAGGTGATGGAGTATCTTTATTATCAAAACGGCGTAATGAATGAGTGCCTATACTAGTAGAGGTTGGAACGCCAGTGTAAATAAAACAGCAGGCGTAACTCAAGCCCTGGGTGGAAAAGCCTGCACAGGTGTGTTGGTCCTGCTTAAACACAGGAAGTAGCCAAGACGTACGGCCGGTGCACCTGAGCACTGGAGCACAATACAACGGCGGCTTGCCGGTATTGTAGCGGGGCCGTAAGGATCAGCGGATAATGCTTCGGAAAATCTGAAAATCTTGGACGCAGCAGAGAGGAACGAGGAAGCTTTGCCTCGGAAATCACGCAGGCTGGGTTATTTCCGAGGGTTTTTACTCTGAGGAGTGTACCATTGTATGTATCCCTAATTAACGAGGGTAGGTATTTCCTCGCAAACTTTCCGCGCTGGACGACAAAGGACTAACGTATGGTTGGTCGGCATTCGGAAGAATCTGTAGAGAGGGAGAATATTCTGTGGTTTCGAGAATCTTATTTGCCTTCTGCAGTTACGAGGGAGGGGAGCCGAGCTTTGCTGGGAGGCCAGCGGTGGAGAGAAAGAAGTCTTCCGTTTTGAGCGGCCGTGTTTGACGGTCGCTCAGTATCAGCTTTTGTTGGTGCAGACAGACTTGCTGCCTTTGCTCTCAGGAGATTTTATAGTTAGAACGGTTAGGCACTGCACTGTTGCGAAGTTATACGATTATGGACTTCGCCTCTGAGTAGGGAGTCGTCGTTGAGCACGCAGTGTTCGGTGATTGAGAGCACTTCTTATGTCTATACTCACGTTGAGACGTTATCTGAATTCCGTCCTTGTGGCTGGGAGTTCGCGTTTCTTGTCTGTAGAACACAGAGAGAAGAAGACAGTGTAGATTATACTAGTCATAGGACCGCCTTCTGCCGTCATGGTGTTTCAAAGAGGTTTTTTTTATATTTTGTGGCTGGGGTTCTTTCATCGTTGCAGACGTGTACGAGAACTGTCACTCCGACACACCAGACGCAGTGCATATGGTGATACTGCTAACTGCTTTCGCTTATTAGGGCATCTTGGAGATAACTGAAAAAATTCTTTACAGCACATTAATCATGAATATTCAATCTCCATTAAACCAACGCTAACAGAAAGACGAAGAACTCATTTAATCATTCCAAGCTTTGTGGTGTCTGACGAAAAGAAGATAAAGATGTAGGCAGAATACTTTACGGCAGGGCTTCCCAACCTTTTCAGCTGGCGGACCCCTTCTTCAGTCGAAAATCCATGGCGGACCCCTAGTCAGTCATGAGCACAGTAACTTTAAATTTCAGAGCGAAACCCATGGGAACTGAAAGCTTCTTAATGCAAGTGCCATGTTCCCATTTACCCTCCCCCCAAAGTATCAATAGTCTTTGGTGTAGAGATGAATAAAAACAACTTGAAATTAACGATCCAATTTGAAATCTCACTGTATTCAGACACTTACTATTGGATTTACTCCCTTTGTTCAACACACTGTAGCCTGATTAAAATTACTTGGTAATTGACATTTTACACGTTGGAGCTGCCTTTCTCTAAAGAGCAACCAACGTCATGTCCAAACTGTTCGCTGTTGACAAGCTGCCACTTGTGGTCTGTTCACTGTTTGCCTACTGTTGTGTGAGGAGAATGCATATTTCGTAACAGTCGTGTGTGTGTGTGTGTGTGTGTGTGTGTGTGTGTGTGTGTGTGTGTGTGTGTGTGTGGTTTTTCGTGAAATCCGAAGAAAAATGTTCAAATGTGTCCATAGCCGGCAGCTAGCAGGCGGCGTTGCAACAATCTACTGTCAGTTGGTTGCAGACAACTGGCAGGCCTCGTGGTAACAGTTTAGCCACAGCTGACAACTTCAACTACTACTTGGACACTATATCGTGGCAGTCAGCCTGGACTGGAAACAAATTGCCGGTCGGAGTGGCCGAGCGGTTCTAGGCGCTACAGTCTGGAACCGCGCGACCGCTACGTTGCAGGTTCGAATCCTGCCTCGGGCATGGGTGTGTGTGATGTCCTTAGGTAAGTTAGGTTTAAGTAGTTCTAAGTTCTAGGGGACTGATGACCTCAGAAGTTAAGTCCCATAGTGCTCAGAGCCATTTGAACCATTTTTTGTGGCAATTTCTATCAACAACTCATATTCATTTGATGATAGAATGTTCAGCTTATTGGATACAGTGAATGGGTTGACCACCCATTAGTATTTCTGCAACTTCTCATCTTCAGCTGTTGGGAAATAATGCTCCAAAAATGACATCAAGTTTCGGATATGTTCCAGGATTTGATGAAACAAATTCTTCCCAAGCGCCAATGTTTTGTTTTTCAAAAACTCCTTGAGAAGAGGAAAACACTCGACCTCCCTTTCCTCGACACACTCTGCCCAAAAATTATCCTCTTGAATGCTCGAACTTTGTCGGTAGCAGAGACCTTTGTTTCACTTTGCCCTTGGAGTGAAATATTCATTTCGTTCATTTTGGAGTAAATATCTGACAGATAGGCAAGTATACACTGCAAAATTTTCGTCATTACTAAGGTCTGCTAATTTGGTGTTCTGCTCCAAAAGGAAAGCTAAGACTTCCAATGTTAATTCGTACAGCCGAGAGAGTGCATTCCCTTCCGTGTGGAGAAGCGGGGAACGATGAAGGCTTCCCATATCTTCACACAGTATTGTGAAAAGTCTTGACTTCAACGGCCTTGATTTTATGTAGTTAATGATTTATTGAACGAAACAGGCATTTGTTTCGTATCTAAAGCGTATCTGTGGAGAGCACAATGACTACTGCTGCAATTCTTGGTGTTTTATTTTCGTTATTGCTCCGACTGTAGGACCCGTCATAGCTTTTGCATCATCTGTGCACTCATCTGTGCAATTAGGCCATGGAACTTCGTTAGTCCTTAAAAAATCATCCAATAGACGGAGTATTTCAGCACCTGTTGTGTTGGCAGGTAGTGTTCTGTACAATAAGAGGTCCTCCTCAAAACATCCAGAAAGAGACTTTCACTCTGCAGCGGACTGAAAATCTCATTCTGGAAACATCCCTCAGGCTGTGGCTAAGCCATGTCTCCGCAATATCCTTTCTTTCAGGGGTGCTAGTTCTGCAGGTTCGCAGGAGAGCTTCTATAAAGTTTGGAAGGTAGGAGACGAGGTACTGCCAAAAGTAAAGTTATGAGGACGGGGCGTGAGTCGTGCTTGGGTAGCACAGTTGGTAGAGCACTTGCCCGCGAAAAGTAAAGGTCTCGAGTTCGAGTCTCGGTCCGGCACACAGTTTTAATCTGCCAGGAAGTTTTAACATTCAGAATATTCATAACGAACAAAAGCCAATAAAATCTCTAATCGTGCAACATCAGTGGATTCATCTATCTGCAGAGAAAATGAATTATGTTGGATGCGAGAAACAAGAGTGTCTTGCTCATCATTTGACATGTCAACAATGCGTCTCTTGACAGTATTGTTCGATAATGGCACCGAATATACAAGCTTTACTGCCTTTTCGTCTAGCATGCAAGAATTAATATCATTAACACAAGGCTTTGAGATTTTCTGCAATGACATGGGCTTTGCTTGTTTTTGCGACTCGATAACTAACCAAGAAAGAAGCTTTTAATGAAGTTTCAATAATTGTTTTTGCATGAGTTTTCATGCAATGCTGAGAAGCAACTAGTTCAGCATTCTTCCTTTCGAAAAAATCGATGTCTTTAGCCTGGAAATCCGGGTGAGTACCTTCAAAATGACGGCGGAATTTAACTGAGACCACTGAACTGTTCGGAAGGACTCGCGCACAAATTACACACTGAGCTTTGCCCTCCTTTGTCTCCATAAAGCCCATTTCTAAATAGCTTTCGTTGTACTTACGCTTCTTGGTTACACCACTTCCACAGGATATTGCAACCAGTGGAGTACTTGCAGCGTTTTCTCATAATTAATCCGGCTGTGGAGCTTCATCTGATTGTTCTTCCTTTGGTCGTCCTCTCTCCTCATTCATTTCAACTGGAAACCTCCCTTGTTGTGAAGGCGATGGAGAAACTGCACTCTTCTTCAATGATCCTGACTTCAGCCACCGATCCATGTTAGCAGTAATAAACTGGTCAAAAATCGACTTGAGAAATAGATAGTGCACTGACAAAGCACGTTTAACATTTAATGATGCCTGGGTCCGCATACGTGCCAGCGAGCGCTGTGATTGGTCGACAAAGCTCGCTCCGCGCATGCTTAAAAGGTTTCAGCGCATCTAGCGCCGAGAGCCGGTTCACAAACGACCCCCGTATTGTTGCGAAACAGTCGATCAGAGAAGCCGCATTCTCCGGCACTAAACTGTGTATGCGTTCTCACTTAGGAACCACAAAGGCTGCTTGGGAATACGACCTGAAGTAAAAGTACACATGTTTTTCACACGAAAAAAAAATTGTAATGAATTTGATTTTCATGTTTTTATTCAATAATTTTACTCATTATTTTACACGATTTGGTGAAAGGTGGCCGCGGACCCCCTAGAAAGAGCCGGCGGAACCCTAAGGGGTCCTCGGACCACACGTTTGGAAGCCCTGCTTTAGGGTATTAAATGAATGTCTGCACCTGGTAATTACTACAGTGACTTGAATACCAGCTAAAGATAATCAAATACTGTTCTGCGTTTCTGTGTACATATCAATAAACTACATGTTTTGCTGTGTAGTAAAGTGAAGATCCAGACAAATAAACAGTAATTTTTAACGCAGGAACAAGCGCTAACGGTATACACAAGATAGACAAGCGAGACGTGAGTTAATTCAACAGCTATAACAGGCCAGACACCATGATAACATATGATAACACCACTGCGATAGCATTTTATGCATTGATCTTGTAGAAGCAAGAAGAAACAAATAATGTAGCACGTCCCAAAGCATTGCATATTTGTTTGCATCCTCGAAGGACGATTTTGCATTGGTGGAGCGAAAAGGGGGGGGGGTATATTCACATGGTAAAATCTGTGAAAATTTCCTTGTTGCTGATTCATCGTTCAGTGAAAGGAACTATACCAATATTTATGAGAAATACATGATACACTAAAAATTGTCCGAATTGATTCAACCCCCCAAGCTGTGTTAGACACTTTATCAGAAATAAGCGATTAAGAGTACAGGTGACCATGCTTTTTTTACCAAAAGTATTCACCTTCTTTATTTTGGGGTCACGAGGAAAACTTAAAAAAAGTTGTTTACTCAATCAGTGGCCCAGCATCAGAAGAAGTCACACTTATTACACTATTAAAACATAGCGAACACAGCAGACGAAGTTTTACTGAACATGATTGTCATCCAGGTAAAGTACATAATGCTATAGTAAAGCAACTTTCACATTTTATGGTTCATTTCTGGTTTGAGGCTCAAGCAGGTCTTAACCGCCCATGTTTTCAGTCATGCACCGCTGCAGCAATGTAACATTCTGGATATGCTGTAAGATCATAACATAACATATTATTCACAGATACTAAGTGTTCGCCCTCACTGAAACTTTGAGTTATGGAATTGCGCAAGAGGCACAGATCGTCCCAACTACACAACGTTACTCAGTGTTTAACAGTACATGTTCTTCGAGGTTCCAAGACAATATTTGTAGAAAAAAATCGTTTTGCCATATAGGGTTCGTAATTTTGGAATCTTAGAAGGTATCATCTCATCCGCCAAAATCCTAGTAGGCGTTTTTCATTTTAAGAAATGCAGAAGTACTTTCTAAAAAAAGCAGTGCGAAAACTGCTTGTTTTGAACTGTTAGTCAAAATCATAGTTTGTACCACTGCAATAGGGAAACGCTTTATTTTTCACAAAGACAAATGAAGAAAATTCAGTGAGTTCACATTAATTATATTCTGTAAATTATACGAAAAATGAATTTTCAGTCAACATTTCAGATTATTTTCATCACTATTTCTCTGTCAGTTGTAATTTCTGTGTTATAATTAAGGATAAACTGAAGTTCAGAAACAATTTTAATACACACGATTTGGAAATGTGTTGCTTCATATGATGCAGTGATAACAATAATAACAACATTATTTAACAGAAGTGTTTATTACTTGACCATTAAGGATAAACTGTCAAAACTATGATTCGTGTTACGTGAATTAGACTACTAATTTTTATTACGCTTAAGACAGAAAGAACTAAGATAATTCGAACAAATGATGCAAAAGAAAACCGGTAATTTGTGTAGCAATATCTACAAAAAATATACTCGGTGGTTTAGCTCAGATTTTCACCTCAGGTATATTTTGATTCGCTTAAGATAGCGTAATTCCATATTCACTCACAAGAATTGTAAAAAATTGCTCACTAAATAAAATATAGTCTCTTTTGGTAGCTGTATTAATTACAGAGATTTTGGTTCATCACTGTTTTCTCAAATTTAAGTACAGTAATTTCTGTTGTTAGTAAGGTATTTCTAAGAGAAACGAATTCCATGGAGTTCCACTCTTCAAAACTGAATTAGTAGTTTCGTGGAAATTACAATATATAAAATTTTGAATTCGTCTCTTCTGAACACGAAACTGATTGCTGCCTTACACCGAAGTTCGTACTGCTATACGGAAATTTTAGTCATGTTGATGGTGCACACGACCTTCACACAGCTTCGTGGCTTAATTACAAAAACGGAATAGTGGAGAAAAGTTTATTTCAAAACTTATACAAATCACACTTCGTTACACATGATAGGACTGACACAGCAACTGGAAGGCAAAGGATATGCCATCTAAGAATTATTTACCAGTTAACTATGGTAACATCTCTGCTCTTGTTTCCGCCAGAAACTTTTAAGACAGCAGCACGTCAAAAATTGAAATAATTTGCAAAATATATCATTCAGGTATAAAGACCGTTAAGAAATAACTTCATGTCAAGAGTTTAATATCAAGATACAAACTTCCATTGCAAAATTACATCAGCAACACTAACAAAAAGAAATCAAAATAATGTCGTCATAATCACTTCCTTAAAATTCCATTTGTCATCAACTGTTTAAAACGCCCAACGTCGGTTGTACTACATGATTGCAATTTCTGGCGCAAGGATTTGTAGACAGACTGAAAGAATTCTTCTGTATCATCGCATACGCTGCATTTATTTGATGTTTTAAAACCTCTTGGATCGTCGGAACTTTTTCATGGGCTTCATTTTTGAGATTACTCGAGACAAAAACGACCAGTGGCGTTAAATCAGGTGAAAGTATAGGCCAATTGATAACGCATTCACATCTTGTTCAGCGATCAGAAAAGAGCTAGGTGAGCGCTTTCCTAAGAACAATAGAACAGTGAGCTGGATATGCATCGTGGTTCTACCAGATACGTCTGTATACTTCAGGTGTCCTTTCTGTAGGAGAGCCGGTAGCAGTTCGGTCAAACTCTGTGCGTTTGTTTTACCCATTAAAGTTCCTCCAGTGAATTAAGAACCAATCAAGTAGTCTCCAAAAATCGCGTACCAAACTGTCACACTCTGATGTTCTATCCGCCTCAAACAATGCGGATTCTCAGCGGCCAAATAACTCATATTCCTTGCATTCAGTTTTCCATGTTTTGTAACAGTAGCTTCATTGGTAAAGAGAATTCATTGAAGAAAGGCTCTATTATCCAGGTGTCGCTCCAGAACCAAGTGACACCGATCCATGCCTCTTCTGCAGTTCCGCTGGTTAATCAGCTGGAGAAATGACAAATGATTCGGATGCAAGCTGTTTGCTCGAAAAATGTGAACAACGCTGGGTGGAGTTATTCTGTAGGCACTCGTGGTTTCTCTGAGATCAACATCTGGATTACAAGCAAGAGTAAAGAGAACATCTATTTTGTTCGCTCTGCTCGTTTCAGGCTCGTTCCTTACCTTCTGCTTATAATCCGACCGACCTCCCAATATTAATTTTTTCATATTCGTTGAAATGTCGTTGTTGTTAGGATACCTTCGTGCGAACAACTCAGTTTTTTCCCGTACAGAAGCAGCATATCTAGTTTTTCTCGGATTGTGAAAAACATTATTTAAAAAAAAAAAAAAATCAGCCCTCGACACACGTGAACGACACAGACAGAATGAAAGCTACATTTCCTCTGTGCCTCTTTTATACAGGTATGTCGGCTGGGCAACACAGTGCTTCCATCTCATACGAAGTGACGTATTTTCTTATGTGGATAAGAAATCACGAACTTTCGCATGAAACAGTAATGGGTTTCATGTTCAAAACAGATCAATTCTAAGTTCTAAATGTTATAATTCCTCCGAAACTACTAATTAGATTTTGAAGTGTGAAACACCGTTGAATACGTCTATTTCAGAACCACGACACTAACAGCAGAAATTACTAGCGTTCCACTTGAAAAAGCGAAGTTGACAAAGATATCGCTGCAATTAATATAGGTATGAAAACACTCTATATGTCGTTCATTAGGGAAATTTTCGCAGTTCATTTGGATAATAACTAAATTATTATATCTTAATATTATGAGGTGGAAAGCTTAGCTGAATCATTCTGTATATTAGCTGTTGCCTATAAAAGTGTATATAAAAAAAATGTAATTGTAAGTAATGCTATAGTCATTTTTACTAATTATATTTAGCATAGCCTCTTCAGATTAAATACATAATTTATTCGTCTCTTCCTGCGCAACGAAAACTAATTTTTTTTAGAAGTAATGCAACACTAAATCGAATGCAGTTTTTTCAATAAATTTTGGTTTTGTGGGTGATAATAGGAAAATCGATAGTAACTTATCAATTCTGCTGAATATTTTTGTGCTGTAGACTCATTTGTACTAAACAGACAATGTGTGCATGATTTCTGTTATGATTATGGAAACCACATATACAAGATGAAAAAAGATTATGTATTTACTGGAAACAACTATCATGAATCTTACCTGTATTACAAAGTAAATTTAAATATCACCATCAATACATCGAGAACGAATATCCAAACCTGTTAGAGGACAGAAAGACAAAGTTGGAAACTTGAATAGGATCTGAACGGGTCATACCTTTCTTAATTCTTATGGGCCAAAATCACTGTGGCTTATGTTCCATTATGGGGAAAAAACCATGTAGAAGTTACATCACGCCCACTCGGTTTACTAGAAAAGTTTCTCTGTTTCAGTTTTTCCTTAAAATATTTATCATAAGTTAAAGACACATTTACTTATACCTAAGTAGGCATTTACTTCACGAATAAATTTCACAAAAATTGTCATTTGATTTCTCTTCAGGTTTGAAGACCACATACATTGTGAATGAAGCAATATATCTAACTGTAATGAGAAATATACCTTTATCCATTTTATTTTTTTAACTAAAGTGTACATGACTTTCTTCATTCTCTGCACTAAATTTGTCGGTTTTTTATTTCGTTTTCAAAATTTTACAAATTGATATACTTTTTTACTAATGTAGAGTGTTAAATTTTATCAGTGAATGATGTATTCTTTAATTTGAGATCACTCATGAAAGGAAAGTGATAGAAATTATACAAATTTTTAACCTTGGCGATGAAATATTATACCTCTCAATGAATTTTCTTTGAGCATTTGATTCTCTGTATATAATAGGATCTTTCAAATCTCAATCAATGTACTTCATATTGCAGTAAGATTAATATTCTTCATGTTAGTGTTATTAAATTATGTTTTTAAGATGAATGTAAATTTCTTTGAAATGTATACTCTTTTCCTATTTGCCTTTCAAAGTCTGCAAAAGAATATAAAGTGAACTTTCATTCTTACAGATAGATTTGAATGTACTTTTCTCTGTGTTCTCTTGGTTATTCAGTCTTACCTGATGTACTCTAGATATTATATAAAAATCTCTTCATTTTTTGTTCTGAAAATTGTAGTAAAATTATTGCCCAATAACTTATTGTCTCTTATTTGTTGTTATCTTATAGGTGTCAGTCTCAATTCCTCTCCAGTCAGAGAGTAACGATCATTGATATACAATAAGTTTGAAAGCTTTTTTTATCTTGTGTGATTCACAAAAGTTGTATGGTTTTCATATCATCAGATATGGCTGTGTTATTACAGACATTGGGTATAACTTCTGATTTCTGAAAATGGTGTTCTTTGAGGATGTAGATTCCATTAATAGTCAAATAAAAAATCAAACATTATTTTATATTTAGTAATTTTACCTAGATAAATCCTAGCCATGAATAATTTTGATTCAAGAGCTATAGAAAATATTTTGTACCTTCATTTTTTGTGATAACACTGTTTGTTTTGGTTTTAATTGCTTTTATTGTAGGTTCTGTCTATGAATAAACGGATGCCAAAAAGTATTTCATCTAGAAATGCTGATGACTTCCCTTTCTTGTAGTAACTTTGGTATGCATTCTTTTCTTTCTTATCTATCATTATGTCTGATTGCTTTACTTTATTATTACTTCAATATCTTTTGTTTTGATCGGAAATTTCAAGTCTTGCAGCATCTTATCATTATTTAAAATAATCTGCTTATGCTATAATACTTTCTAAGAAGTTCCATAATAAGATGTAATATTAATGTGATTGATAACTAGAAAAAGACATAATTTACATTTTATAGGTCTTTGGTAGAATTCCCGCCATAAAAGCGCAGTATATGATGAATTTCCTAATGGAATACACACATTTATAGCTAACTGGAATATAATGATTAAATTTCAAGCTCCCATCTTGAATATTTTATTTGGGTATATCCTTTAAATACTTTTAAAACAGTATAAATTATTCTCCATTTATAAGGGAGGTAAGTCAGATGAGAAAAATATCTTAGAAAATGTTTTGAAATTCCTTATGTCTTTCTTCTACATCTATGATACATGTCTGAAACCTCAGCCTTGCAGTAACTTTCTAAATGATTATCAATTTTTCTTATTTATTAGCCCTTCATGTGTTTTAACAGCTTTAAGATGCATGAGATTTTTATGCACTTACATTTACGAAAATCACAAAAATGTTTTCCTAGATTTTTATCTTTTTATTCATACTTCATATTACCTAAGTGACATACTACTTCCAATTATTTTTGTCAAATAGAGGATTGAAGTGATTTTGGTACTCCTCCTTTAGTACAACTGTACAAGTCTTAAGTTTTCCCTTCATTTATTATTGTCACTAATGTCCTCTAAACTCTTCTCGGTGTTAAAGTATGTGGATATATCAGTCTAATTGGTTAGAGAAAAATATGTTCAGTGGGAGACTTCTACTTTAGACATAGCAAACACCAATTTTATTTTTACTAAGAAAGTATGTTTATTTAGATAATGATATTTTTCATATGATATTGAATAGTTAATCATTGCTGTACAAGAGGGCAAATTTCATTCTGTCTGAGAAAGAGCTCTGTTTATATTAAAATATTGTCATTGTGACCTTTCTTGTGCTTGAAGTATCATGAGGACAAAGAATGATAATTTACATCTATTACAACTTTGTGACAAAATACGCACATCAGTTTGAGAATAGGAGCCCAAAATGTATGGTGGTATTTAGAAGTAACTTCATGCGTGCCCCAGGGAAGTGAGTTGAGACCCTTGCTGTTCATGTTGTATATTAACGACCTTTCAGACAATATTTATAGTAACTTTAGACTTTTTGTGGATGATATAATTAGATGATGTAGTTACCTATAATGAGGAACTGTCTGAAAGAAGCTGCGTGAATACGCGGTCAGCTCTTGATAAAATTTGAAAGTGGTGCAGAGACTGGCAATTTGCTTTAAATATTCAGAAATTTAAAATTGTACACTTCACAAGATGTAAAAATGTAGTATCCTGTGTCTATAACACCAATGAGTCACAGCTGGAATCGGCCAAATGATGTAAATAACTGGGTGTAATACTTTATAGAGATATGAAATGGAATGATCATGTAGGCTCAGTCGTGAGTAAAGCAGGTTCATTGGCAGAGTACTGGCGAAATGCAAACAGTCTGCAAATGGGATTACTTACAGATCACTTCTGAGATCTGTTCTAGAATACTACTCAAGTGTGTGGGACCCATACCAAATATGACTGCCAGGGGATATTGAACGTACACAAAGAAGGGCAGCACGAATGGTCACGGGTTTGTTTGGCCCCTGGGAGAGTGTCACAGACGTACTGAAAAAACTGGACTGGCAGACCCTTGAAGATAAACGTAAGGTATCCCGAGAACTTCTGCTAACAAAATTAGAATTATAGCATGCAAAGAGGCATTCAAACAGTAATTCTTCCTGAGCCCCAAACGTGAATGGAACGGCAAGAAACCCTAATTAAGGGTACAATGAGACGTACCCTCTGCTACGTCCTTCACCGTGGTTGGCGAAGTATAGATGTAGATCCAGAATGTGAGGAACTTCTGCTTACCTGTTAGGAAGATTTCTGTCTGTATAAGAACATACATAATTAAGGTGGTATAGTATCTGAAACACGTTATGGCAAGCGTAAGAAGTTCCTGAATAAGAAGTGAAGACACAAGTAGGATGATTTTTCTATTACATAGTGCAGACGATTTTCAGATAGAGAGATACAGCATGCAATAAGTCATTTTAAAAATAAGAACTCTTCAAAGAAACAAATTACAACCTGGGTAACTGAAGTATCAGAGGCTACTTTCACCACTTTCGATGAACTTTGATCTACAAGTACGCACAAACTCTTAGAATCCTATGAGATGACAGAGTTGGAATGAACTTCGTTGTGGGAGGAACGCACAATAACAGGACTGGACAACGCTTATTACGAAATACTTTGGTACCGCCCAACTACATAAAAAAAACCGCTGCTTAAAGTGGCAAATGCTATATCAATAGGGTACGTACTCACTAACGTGATGAAAACAGCTAAGTTAGTCGCAAATAAGAAACTTCAGTTTTAACTCAGAAATAAACAGTTCAAAACCAGCTGTATACAGTGCAACACTGACAATTATCATTGAAGTAATGGAACAGACTAAAATTGAGGTAAAGTTAGTTCACTTTACGGATCATCAGCACTTAGCTTATAACAATATATAGGGATGTACAAGAATAGCAACGTAGGACACAAGGCAGTGAATGGGGGGAGGGACCGCAGTTGAAATTAAACAATGTTTGTATATGTTTACAATGTTTGTATATGTTTTAGTTCACGTAACTTTATATTCAGCTATTAAAATTGGCCCTTTGCTAATTGTAAGGCTAATGTGATTCTGTGTGGACCTCATCAGAACAGTCGATAAAAATCTTCTGGGTGTCCGACCGCATTGTCAATATGTAAAATTCTCCGAGGTTTCGGCCAGTGTCGAAAATGCCCTTCCTCATGGTGTCTTTGCTAACTAACGCCATCGGAGAATCTTAAACACTGAATATGCTGTCAAATACCCAGAAGAATTTTACTGACTGTGACAACGACCGCGGAAGCCGACGCTTAGAAATATATGTACTGTTCAGATTATCACTTAATCTGTTACAGAAATATCTGCAGTCATCGTTTCGCATCTGGCTGATTATGAGTGCAAGCCTTCCGGTTGCCTCAAACAATTTATCAGGAACAGGCGTGACTCGCTTTGGCCACTTTAGTTTCAGCACCTGTTTCAGTCAGCTACTTCCAGCCTGTCACTTCAGAAACATTCATTCGTCAATTGTCGTGATAACAGCCTGGAGATTCTATCGCAACTGGTGCACGTCTGTTATGCATATGTTTTAACAATATTCCATTTTCTTACATAACAATGGCTGTCTAACCACCCCCACACCAACGATACCTATGTTTATATCACACAGCAGTTGTAACTGTCACGATGTCGTTCGCTTACCTCCATCAAGGCCAGTGGTGAATGCGGGAGGGGAGCAGGGAGGAGAGAGGGGGAGCTATGGTGGTGCAGAGCCCCCCCTGATCACCCCTCCCCAATCCTACACCGGTTTCTCCTTAGTCTAAAAAAGAGAGATGGAGTGAGAGGTATTCTTTGCAACACAGATTACACAATTAAGTCACGAAAATTACTTTGTTTACTCTAGAGAGTTCGGAGACGGCGCGGTGATAGAAAATTTGTATGAGCTCATCCACCCCCAGACCCATATCCAGGATTCGATTCTGTTCAAGGCCACGGATGCTCTTTATTCTGATTCACATTTACAGCCCTATCCTCTTCGATTTTGAATTTTAATCACAAACAAAGTTGAAACCCATCTACATCGAGTATTTTGTTACATGCACTGTTTTCATTTAACGTATGTTTACAGTTTCACTTTGACTTTTTTAAACCTATCTAAAATATAGTTCTTGGTTCCTAAACTGCGTCTGTTAGTTTCTACGAGATTAAAATGCATGTCAAGTACCCTATTACCTTTCTACAATCAATGGAAATGAGATAAACATGCACGCAGAAGTCTTTTTGAATATGGCGCGTATGCGATGCGATTGTCCACAAGTGTATCACTTCCCGCCCAGGAAAGGCATGAGTTTCTCTAGTAAATACTTTATCAGATACTGGACTGCAAATTAATACTGGAGTGTTCTTTTCACAGATGAGCTCTACTTTAGGTTGCAATATGGTATCATGCTGCTTTGACTTGACGATAAGCCAGAACCTTTGCATTGCCCATCAGACGTCCGTGGAGGCCACAAAGAGTTATTCATAACTACCTCCGGAATTCAGAAGACGATTTCGAGAAAACTACAAGACATACGTGTTACAGGCACATGCCAGTGAACAAAGCATCTCTCCACGTATTTACAAGTGATAATACGGGAACTATTTTTACGTGGCTCACCCCAGTACGTGTGTGTAATTTACTGTAGTCGCTGACACGAACTGCCCAAGAACGTGCGAGAACAGCCTCCTTCGGAAGTCTTTTCATTTTGTTGCCTGTCTACAGGCATGAGCTAATTCGATGCCACAATACGGAGTGCCTGATTTGTGTACATGTCCTGACACGTTTATAGCTTAGACCAGCTACGCTCATATGAAGAATCTCTATCTACATCTGTACTCCGCAAGAAACCTCACGGTATGTGGCGGACGGAACTTTGTGTACCAATGTCACTTCCCTCTTTTATTGTTCTAGTTTGCGAACAGTACGCTAGAAGAATGATTGTTGGTAAGCCTTCGCGTCGCCTCGAATCTCTCTGATCTTATCTTCATGTTCCTTTCGCGAGACATATGTAGAAGGAAGCAATATACTGTTTGACTCTTCCCGGAACGTACGCTCTCGGAACTTGCAGAGTAAATCACGTCAAGATCCAGAACGCCTTTCATGCAATGTCTACCACTGGGGTTGGTTGAACATTTCTGTTGAGCTTTCGCACGTACTAATTGAACCTGTAACGAAACGTATTGCTCTTCTTTGGATCTTATCTATTTTCGCTATCAGTCCAATCCGGCACCGATCCCATACTGACGAGCAGTACTCAAGTATTGCTCGACTGATATTGTAAGCTACCTCCTTTGCTAATGGACTAATCTCCTGATGAGTCCGCCAATGAATCTCAGTCTGGAATCTGCCTCACCCGCGATTAATACACACACCAAAAAAGGTTTTGCATCACCCTAGTTCCCAGAACACTTGAAAATAGACTTTGACTGTGGATATTTTATCACAGACACAGTCCCTTCGACTGTTCAGAGATGTCAGTAACCCCCCCCCCCCCAAAAAAAATGTACACAACCATGCATGAGCAGCGCCCTTTGGACGGAGGGGGTCCGACAGCCGATCAGTTCCAGTCATTCCACCAACAAGGAGGTACACGGCTCGATGGTCAATATCGCGATTCGATAGCGTCGGCATTGTTAATTTGTGCCAGGAAGGACTCTCGACAAGGGAAATGTATAGGTGCCTCGGAGTGAACCAAATCGATGTTGTTCGGACATGGAGGAGATACAGAGAGACAGGAACTGTCGATGACATGCCTCGCTCAGGCCGCCCAAGGGCTACTACTGCAGTGGATGACTGCTAAACACGGATTACGGCTCGGAGGTACCCTGACAGCAACACCACCATGTTGAATAATGCTTTTCTTACAGGCACAGGGCGTCGTGTTACGACTCAGACTGTGCGCAGGAGGCTGCATGATGCGTAACTTCACTCCCGACGTCCATGGCGAGGTCCATATTAGCAACCACGGCACCGTGGAGCGTGGTAGAGATGGGCCCAACAACATGCCGAATGGACCGTTCAGGATTGGTATCACGTTTTCTTCACCGATGAGTGTCGCATATGCCTTCAACCAGACAATCGTCGGAGACGTGTTTGGAGGAAACCCGGTCAAGATGAAAGCCTTAGACACACTGTCCAGCGAGTGCACCAAGGTGGAGGTTCCCTGCTATTTTGGGGTGGCATTATGTGGGGCCGACGTACGCCGCTGGTAGTCATGGAAGACGCCGTGACGGCTGTTATATACGTGAAAGCCATCCTCCGACCGGTAGTGCATCCATATCGGCAGCTCATTGGCGAGGCGTTCGTCTTCACAGACGAAAATTCGCTTCCCCATCGTGCACATCTTGTGAACGACTTCCTTCAGGATAACGACATCACTCGATTAGAGTGGCCAGCATGTTCTCCAGACATGAACCCTAACGAACATGCCTGGGATAGATTGAAAAGGGCTGTTTATGGATGACGTGACCCACCAACTACTCTGAGGGATCTACGCCGAATCGCCATTGAGAAGTGGGACAATCTGGAACAACAGTGCCATGATGAACTTGTGGATGGTATGCCACAACGAATACAGGCATCCATCAATGCAGGAAGACGTGCTACTGGTTATTAGAGGTACCGGTGTGTACAGCAATCTGGACCACAACTTCTGAAAGTCTCGCTGTATGGTGGTACAACATGCTATGTGTGGTTTTCATGATAAATAACCCCATTTACGCTAAGGACAACACACTCACCCATGCCTGGGCGAAAAATATTGGAAATTTGTGGTTTGGTCTTATGGGACCAAACTGCTGAGGTCATCGGTCCCTAAGCTTATACACTATTTAATCTAACTTACGCTAAGGATGACACACACACCCATGTCTGAGAGAGGACTCGAACCTCCGACGGGGGGAGCAGCACGAACCGTGACAACGCATCTTGGGCTCTTGCCGAGCTAAGTGTAATATTATAAACAGAATGACACTCAACTTATGTTGTTGTTGTTGTGGTCTTCAGTGCGAAGACTAATCTGATGCAGCTCTCCACGATGCTCTATCCTGTGCAAGCCTCTTCATCTCCGAATAACTGCTGCAAGCTTCGTCCATTTGAATCAGTTTACTGTAGTCAAATCTTGACCCTCTCTATAACTGTTACCCCCAACACTTACGTCCATTGTCAGTCTGACGATTTCTTGATGTCTCAGATCAACCAAGCCCTTCTTATAGACAAGTTTTGTCATAAATTCCTTTTTCCCCAATTCCGATCATTACCTCCTCATTAGTTATTTGGTCTACCCACTAGTCTTCAGCATTCCTGTGTAGCTCCACATTTCAATAGCTTCTGATCTCTTCTTCTAGGAATTACTTATCATCCACATTACAATGCCGTAGAAAACTACCCCCCAGAAAAATACGCGGATGAAAGAGTTGCTAATACCTACGTTTTTATTAAATGTTAACAAATCCCTTTTTCACAGAAAAGTTTCCTTGCTAAAGCCAGTAAGGATATTATATCCTCTCTGCTTCATCCAACATTACGTGTATCTCATAGAAACAATAGTTTTCAACATATATCGCTGTATTTGCTGCATTGTTGCTCGGGAAAACGACGGTAATTATTTTAAACATGATTCAACTTTCAAGATAATGTTTCAAAACAGTCTTCTGACTGAAGGCCACAAACTCATAAAATCATCGTTAAAAGTATTTTCACACAAATTTATTTCTTCATCTTAGGTACGTCCACAGTATTTCATTAAAATCCCTACAGAATAGGTATTACACATAGTTGTATGGTTTGAGACAATAAGCTTTATCCATTGTTATAAATTAAATGGAATTAAAACTGAAAACCCATTAGGTCAACATCTGAATGAGCAATGTAAAGGACACCTCACACACACTATTCTGTTTCAAGTAATAAGGAGAAAAGCCGAGTACTGTAACGAACAAATCTTAAAGAAAACTGGTTGACTGGCTCTCTACATGAAATGTTCTTTGTTTTACTCCCTACTATTTAGGACGTGGGCAGCACATATTTGTAATTGTGTGTCTATTCGATCCTTTCAAGATTCTATAAAAGTCTGCTAAAACATTCGCTGGTTTTCTCAAGCTGATTAATATCATTACAGTTTATTACAAACTGGAAAAAGTGTTGGAAAGATATTTTCTAGTTAAATAGTGGCAAGAAAATTACGGTGAATTGAAGTTTACCTTTCCCATCAAAGACGAGTAACTGAAGTTGAGACGAAGTTTCAGTCTGAACACAATTTTCAACGAGTGAGATATTTGACAACTGTCAAAGGAATGTGGAGGCATAAAATTTGGCCACAATATCCATATGACAACTATTATGGAATACATATAAATATATTGTTTTATAGCTCTTCTAGGTACTCTTCTAGGTACAGTGATGATGCCACAGAGGCGAAAAGGAGAACTGCAACTACTTCTCACACGAATCCTGCAGTATTTTCATTCGTGGTATCCATCGCTGAATGTATTGATGCAAATGCGGTAGTGTGGTCTCAGAATGATCACAAGGAAAATTTTTCTCGTTGTAAGATGACATAATAACCTTGCGAGCTGTTCTTCCAAGTTCCTTCAAAAAATTCCTTAGGATAAAATTGTTTCTTGAAATCCTGAAATGATGAAGACGACTATTTATGGATGCAAGGCTGTCGTGAAAAACTATGAGGTTATATTGCGAAGATAAGTTTCAGTATCCCGTGCAGTTAAGCTATCTTAGGCATAATAAGAATTGCTTATTTATTACAACATGAGTGCATATTACACTCTGTGTTTACCGTGTGGAGCGCATCAAAATAAATTTATAACTTTAGATCGTACATTTTCCCTTTGAGAAATGGGCTCTTGGAGTCGTTGCATAGATGTTTATCAGTACGTCTATCTGTCGACGAGTAACACTCGGGCAATTAATGTCGTTGAAAACCCGCTAGCTGTAAATTTTAGCCGAACACAGTAAACGAAGCGAAGACGCGAAGTACATGCTGAGAGCTGAGTTAGCACAGCTGTAAAGAAACGAAGGCGAAATTCAGATCTGACGACTGAGGCTTTCCGATGAGCATATGTGCCGGAATCTTAACAAAACACACAAATGGAGCTTACCAAGGGATAGTCATTAGAGTTCGGTGCACTTTTCATTGTGGTAATCCTGCCACATCAGGTAATCAAATAAAGTAAATATGTGGTTAAAAAGGTGAACTTTTCATTACTAGAACTTCCCGCAGTTATCATTCATAGTTTTAATCGCAAATTAGTTTCACTTATTCATAATATTTGGTGGCTTTTGTCGCCTTCATATTTTGACTCTGTCCCCGCAAATGATTTTAGTCGCATCGCAGTCTGTGGCAGGAAACAGTTCACGCGAAAACATAATAGCCGGGCGATATTTATTTAATTCCTCCGTCTATTAAATGAATGTAATCAGAGTTCTTTTGTGTTGCTGGGCACTATAACAGTTTAGGATTTGCAATATTGATGTTTCTAGTTTATTCCTTCTCTTTTGTATTTAAATATACCTTAGGAGACCACAGGAATCCACTGTGAGGTTTTCGTCTGTAGAAGTTCACTGTCATGGGTCGTACATTCAAAAGGAATTAAGTTTAGTCTTTAACGTCTTGTCGCCGATGAAATCATTAGAAACAGGCGCTATTCGGTCGGGAACGTAAATCGGGCGTTTCCTTTTCAAAGGGGTCATCTCTAAATTCGCCTTAATCGAATTGCTGAAACTACAACTAACCTAAATATGGGTAAAAGGACGGCGATTTGAACCGCGCTCCTCCCGAATACATTTCCAGTGGCTTAATCACAGCACCGCTACTCTAGGTGTCTAGCGCATTAACATATGTCATATTGCTGTCTCACCCATCAGTACACCACTGTATGAGCTGAATCCCAATAGCTTCTAGCCCCATCGACGGCGTAGATAGCACAGAACTGGCTTTACTGAAACGTTTTCCGCTACAAAATTGTGGAAATTAACGGGATGTTGGCAATGTATGTGAAATTGATCAAACTAGTCTGATATTCGGTTAAATAATAATTTATTTACTGCAACTGTCGATGAATCAAGCTCTAAAAATGGGGCGACAGAACTTCTGTCTAATTTCTATTCAAATGACGTTGCCAGCATGCAACCGAAATTAACATTTGCATACTAATTATACTTATTCTGCATAATGCAATGTCTTTCCGTATCAAAAGTGTGACGTTTGAGAGACATTTAAAGCCTGTGGTGTACTAGATAGGCTCTTCTAGAAATTCACCACGTACAAAAGATAGTCTACATTTTCAGTGAATATAATCATCCTCAGCTTTGAATAAATACACATAGTTCCGTTAACGTAAAGATACAATACCTTAGTTCTTGTTCCCGGTGACAAGAAATTGTTGTAGGAGGTGTTCGAAATTAAAGTGGAACGCTGATTTAGAAATTTTTCATGTGATCTATTACACACTTATAAACAAGAAATCACTCATCAGCCTTGTTCAGTGAGCAAATTATAAAACGGCTGACAAAGCTAATTGCTAATGTAACCATTCTTGGCTAGGTCGTGGTACACTATGTGGTCAAAAGTACCCGGACACTCCCAAAAACATACGTTTTTGATATTAGGTGAATTGTGCTGCCAGTTACTCCATATCAGCGACCTCAGTAGTCATTAGACATCGAGAGAGAGCAGAATGGGGCGCTCCGCGGAACTCTCGGACTTCGAACGTGCTCAGGTGATTGAGTGTCGTTTGTGTCATATGTATGTACGCGAGATTTCCACACTCCTAAACATACCTAGGTCCACTGTTTCCGACGTGATAGTAAAGCGGAAACGTGAAGGACACGTACAGAACAAAAGCGTACAGACCGACCTCGTCTGTTGACTGACAGAGACCGCCGGCTGATGAAGAGGGTCGTAATGTGTAATAGGCAGACGTCTATCCAGATCATCACACAGGAATTCCAAACTGCATCATAATCCACTGCAAGTACAATGACAGTTAGGCGGGAGGTGAGAAAATGAGGGTTTCATGGTCGAGCGGCTGCTCATAAGCCACACATCACACCGGTAAATGCCAAACGACGCCTCGCTTGGTGTAAGGAGCCTAAACACTGGACGATTGAACAGTGAAAAAACGTTGTGTGGAGTGACGAATCCCAGTAGACAATGTGGCGATCCGATGACAGGGTGTGGGTATGGCTAATTCCCGGTGAACGTCATCTGCCAGCGTGTGTAGTGCCAACAGTAAAATTAGGACGAGGCGGTGTTATGGTGTGGTCGTGTTTTTCATAGAGGGGTCTTGCACCCCTTGTTGTTTTGCGTGGCACTATCCCAGCACAGGCCTACATTTTTGTTTTAAGCACCTTCTTGCTTCCCATTGTTGAAGAGCAATTCGGGGATGGCGATTGCATCTTTCAACACTATCGAGTACCTGTTCATAATGCACGGCCTGTGGCGGAGTGGTTACACGATAATAACATCCCTGTAATGGACTGGCCTGCTCAGAATCCTGATCTGAATCCTATAGAACACCTTTGGAATGTTTTGGAACGTCGAATTCGTGCCAGGCCTCACCGACCGACATCGATACCTCTCCACAGTGCAGCACTCCGTGAAGAAAGGTCTGCTATTCTCCAAGAAACATTACAGCACCTGATTGAACATATGCCTGAGTGGAAGCTGTCATCAAGACTAAGGGTGGGCCAACGCCATATTGAATTGCAACATTACCGATGGATGACGCCACGAACTTGTAAGTCATTTTCAGCCAGGTGTCCGGATACTTTTGATCACATAGTGCAGGTTGTGAGGTCAGTATCATGTGCCTCACATCTAAAATCACAATCCAGGCAGCCTCTTACTCTGATGGGAATGTATATTTTTTGTAAGTCGTCTGTTATCATTTTTCACACATCAGTCGACATTATCACTAACTTAATATCAGGTTGAACGTGAAAAATCAAATATTAGTGAATATATGTGTATAGTGAAACTAATCCATCACAACATGCATGTTCATTAAGCATATAAATCGTGTATATGATAAAATGATGTAAACTGGTTGTATTTTGGGATACATTTTGGGATGGAACGACCAACATAACTATACAAAATTAAATATAATAATGTGAAGAAAGATTCATCCAAGTAAGAATATGTAAAAAGTAATTAATATTGATGTTTGAATTAATTCATATTAATAAATGTATCTACAGAGTGAAAGTAAGTCACCGTTCTAGGATATTATAACCTTTTTTGAGTAAAATATCTGAAAAACTTCGATATGCATCACTTTCCTGCACCCTGTTTCATAGAATTAGCTAATGGAAATCATCATCCAAGATATTCATTATCCCATTGTAAATTAAAAGTGGTTGCCACTCCCAGCCGTTAGGCATTTTGTATATCACAGGCAACCGTGTACCACGCTATGTGAGATCTGGTGGTCTAGGGATAAAGCGCTTGCCTGCAATTCGAGGGATCGTGGGATCGTTTCTTGCTTGGACCGGGAATTTTCCAGTCTTGGTTTTAACCTAGCCTTCATCTCTCAGCTATGTGAGGAGACACCAGAAGCAGTACGTTGTTCGGATTCCACGTTAAACTGCAGGTCCGTTTTCCGCGGTTGGACAATTGGGATAGGTTTGGCACACAAAAGCCACCGAGATGGCGAGTTTAAGTATGAAGACATGCACCAGGCCAGGGAGACACATAAAATAATAATAATAATTAATTATTATTATTTATAAGTGTGACGCTAAGTAGACAAATTGTGTGAGGCTGTAAGCTGAGGCAAGAAATCCAAATGACCGCAAAATTGAATCAATCATTAGCTGTAGTTTATATATGCGCAATAGACCTTCATTAAAAGTAAGTATTCGGTAATTATCTCTCGCTCCTACATCTAGTGACACAACATACAGAAATAAAATAACTTTGAATCACAAGTTGTGAGAGATAGCCTACAGAGGCGAGCGAGTGTGCCGGGTCTTCCTCCACTCCACCGCTACTAGCACATGATCAAACTGTGTATGTATGTAGCTCGCAAAGTATTTCGCCATAGTCTAAGATTGAAATTAAAAATTAAAATAACTTTTCAAAACTTTGTCATGGTATGGTTCAGCATATTAACGTGAAAATTGTTAAATAACAGCCGGCCGGGTTGGCCGAGCGGTTCTAGGTGCTACAGTCTGGAACCGCGCTACCGCTACGGTCGCAGGTTCGAATCCTGCCTCGGGCATGGATGTGTGTGATGTCATTAGGTTAGTTAGGTTTAAGTCGTTCTAAGTTCTAGGGGACTGATGACCTCAGCAGTTAAGTCCCATAGTGCTCAGAGCCGTTTGAACCATTTGTTAAATAACAGAATGATCAGATGACTTAAGTTTTGCTAAACGTATTATTGAAAGAAAAAAAAGTGGCGATAAATAACGAAATTAGAAAGCTAAACATTGTTCACAATATGAAGTTTACGACAGAATCAAAAGTTACACGTCTCAACTTGACCCGTGCAATATTTTGGTTTAAATCAGCATTCCTTTCAAAAAACTAAAGATGCTAAATATTAGACTCAGAAAGATGAAAAGCCGTATGTAGCCTCCATCTGAAGTAAAATCACTAAATAAATAACATCAATAAGCAACCTCTAATAATTTTGAAGTTATTTATTAAAAGATGAATTTGAAACGAAGATGTTCAAATGGTTCAAATGGCTCTGAGCACTATGCGACTATGCGAGGTCATCAGTCCCCTAGAACTTAGAACTAATAAAACCTAACTAACCTAAGGACATCATACACACCCATGCCCGAGGCAGGATTCGAACCTGCGACTGTAGCGGTCGCTCGGCTCCAGACTGTAGTGCCTACAACCGCACGGCCACTCCGGCTGGCGAAACGAAGATGTTCCTATTCATAATAGATTAAGTATCATTTGTATTTGTGATAGAAAGTTCTAATTACATCCCTTGATTTTATTGATGAGATAATATAACTGTACCAAGTTTCAAGGCGTTACTGTGAATAAGAATCATTTCAAGGAATCCAAAGTAGGTAGTTGAGAGGTCGTTTTCTACTGTCAGTTCTGTTCTAAAAATTCTAGCCATCAAAGTTTAAATGCAGTCGAGCTAAAACTTTGTCAGTAACTAAAAAACTTTTTACTCTAATTAAATAAAATTATGAAATTCGTAAATTATTAAACGACAGTGATGTGTGTTCAAGAAAGGAGCCATATAGATGCTGTTACCTGTGCCTCTAGCAGTTGATAGCAGTTATTCTGTTCGGCAGTCAGCTGCGCCCATACATAAATACAAAGTGGCAGCGGGAAGAGACAGTTCGCATCGAGATATCAATTTGTCCGGGTCAGCCAAACGCTTGTGTATGCTTTGCCTCGGATGACGTCATAGCCAGGCTGTTACGAAAAAGTGTTTTTGGAAAGCTGGCCGGTGTGGCCGAGCGGTTCTAGGCGCTTCAATCTGGAACCGCGCGACTGGTTCGAATCCTGCTTCGAGCATGGATGTGTGTGATGTCCTTAGGTTTCTTTAGATTTAAGTAGTTCGAAGCTCTAGGGGACTGATGACCTCAGATGTTAAGTTCCATAGTGCTCAGAGCCATTTCAACGATTTTTTGTTTTTGGGAAAAGTAGGAAGTGAACTCACGAGGATTGGATCCCTTAGATTTCACAAAAGTAACTGTCGGTGTGCCGCCCCTAATGTTGACAAAACCGCGTGGCAAGTGGCGATATTATTTTCCACTTTTAAGGCAAGCCATTAACTTTCATGATTAGAAGTCGGGGCGATAGACCATTTCACTTGGAACGTCGCGTAGAGGTCGTCTCTAAACTGCTAGTTGTGCTGTTTCCGATAGGGTCATTATTATTACTATTAGGAATATTATTGTGTTTGCATGTGTAAATTTTACTGAATATATGAGCCAGTTACAGCTCAGAACTTTCATTAATAGTCACATTTCCTGCTCCCACTGAGTAAATATCGAGTAGGAACATTTTTTTCAGTGAATGCAATGACTAATGTGGACTTGCGGACTAGAAATTATGGTCAGTATGTTCTCCATCGCTTTATGGATGACCGCAAAAATAGTTTTCAGGCTCTTGTAAACGGTGAAGATTTTATTAAATTTATTCGTCGCTCTCCTTAGGGTGCATTGGTTTGGAAACAGAACTGTGAATATATCGTACGAAACAGGAAAGTCGGTAGGCACTAGCAGTAAACAGAAGAAAATTTTGGAAATTTGTGGTAAGGTCTTATGGGACCAAACTACGGAGGTCATCGGTCCCTAAGCTTACACACTACTTAATCTAACTTAAACTAACTTACGCTAAGTACAACACACACACATGCCCGAGGGGAGGACTCTAACCTCCGACCTCCGACAGTGGGAGCCGCGTGGGCCGTGACAAGGTGCCTCAGACCGCCCGGCTATCCCGCGTGACAGAAGTGAAATATGCCGAAACCAGTTCGAGAGTAGCGCTAAGATTTGCTCGCGAGTGTGGAAACTAAACTGTGTATGCTGGCCACAGTAATTTTGATCGTGACGGAAGGAGGTAAGAAGACGACACTACATCCGGCGCTGAGGTTAGAAGAAGACGGTGCATCATCACGGAGCTGCATGCACCTCCTAGTTGCCTGCAATCTACTGCGCGCGCTCATCTGTGCCGGGTGAGTAAGCGAAACACGCCGCCATCCTCACCGCCACAGCTACTGCTGCTGCCTGTATTACGTCGCGACGAGGCACATAACGTTTGCTGGTACATCGCGCCGTCATCGCTCGTCGAGGTCAAGCAATTAAGTCAAGAATATTTAAAGTATTTGTTAATTGCTTCTTACAGGCTACTAAAAATGGAATGTAATACACTCCTGGAAATGGAAAAAAGAACACATTGACACCGGTGTGTCAGACCCACCATACTTGCTCCGGACACTGCGAGAGGGCTGTACAAGCAATGATCACACGCACGGCACAGCGGACACACCAGGAACCGCGGTGTTGGCCGTCGAATGGCGCTAGCTGCGCAGCATTTGTGCACCGCCGCCGTCAGTGTCAGCCAGTTTGCCGTGGCATACGGAGCTCCATCGCAGTCTTTAACACTGGTAGCATGCCGCGACAGCGTGGACGTGAACCGTATGTGCAGTTGACGGACTTTGAGCGAGGGCGTATAGTGGGCATGCGGGAGGCCGGGTGGACGTACCGCCGAATTGCTCAACACGTGGGGCGTGAGGTCTCCACAGCACATCGATGTTGTCGCCAGTGGTCGGCGGAAGGTGCACGTGCCCGTCGACCTGGGACCGGACCGCAGCGACGCACGGATGCACGCCAAGACCGTAGGATCGTACGCAGTGCCGTAGGGGACCGCACCTCCACTTCCCAGCAAATTAGGGACACTGTTGCTCCTGGGGTATCGGCGAGGACCATTCGCAACCGTCTCCATGAAGCTGGGCTACGGTCCCGCACACCGTTAGGCCGTCTTCCGCTCACGCCCCAACATCGTGCAGCCCGCCTCCAGTGGTGTCGCGACAGGCGTGAATGGAGGGACGAATGGAGGCGTGTCGTCTTCAGCGATGAGAGTCGCTTCTGCCTTGGTGCCAATGATGGTCGTATGCGTGTTTGGCGCCGTGCAGGTGAGCGCCACAATCAGGACTGCATACGACCGAGGCACACAGGGCCAACACCCGGCATCATGGTGTGGGGAGCGATCTCCTACACTGGCCGTACACCACTGGTGATCGTCGAGGGGACACTGAATAGTGCACGGTACATCCAAACCGTCATCGAACCCATCGTTCTACCATTCCTAGACCGGCAAGGGAACTTGCTGTTCCAACAGGACAATGCACGTCCGCATGTATCCCGTGCCACCCAACGTGCTCTAGAAGGTGTAAGTCAACTACCCTGGCCAGCAAGATCTCCGGATCTGTCCCCCATTGAGCATGTTTGGGACTGGATGAAGCGTCGTCTCACGCGGTCTGCACGTCCAGCACGAACGCTGGTCCAACTGAGGCGCCAGGTGGAAATGGCATGGCAAGCCGTTCCACAGGACTACATCCAGCATCTCTACGATCGTCTCCATGGGAGAATAGCAGCCTGCATTGCTGCGAAAGGTGGATATACACTGTACTAGTGCCGACATTGTGCATGCTCTGTTGCCTGTGTCTATGTGCCTGTGGTTCTGTCAGTGTGATCATGTGATGTATCTGACCCCAGGAATGTGTCAATAAAGTTTCCCCTTCCTGGGACAATGAATTCACGGTGTTCTTATTTCAATTTCCAGGAGTGTATTAAGGATGATGTGACAGTTAAGATGGAACCAGTCTCTGACGATGAAACCTCAGATTCCTAAATAAAAATTATCAAGAATGGTTCAGTCACAGTAATAAATCCAAAATATGAAGGCGATTAGCCCAAAGTAGAATCGGAGGTAAATGTCAATGTTACTGCGAAGTTAGAACCAGTTTCTGATGATGACGTAATTGAAATTGAATAAAAATAAAAAGTAGAATTAATAGAGTTATCAGATAATAAAACTGAGTTCAGTGTGTCTGAAGTTTAGCTAAGCCAGGGATTGCTAGAAACTCCTTTTAAACCGATCGAAATGCCAAGTGGCAAGGTAGAGGCACCAAATTGGGCGCAATTACTGTTTTCCAAAATTGACGCACATCATAAAGAACTAAAGTGTAGTAATAAAGAACTGAAGGAGAGTAATAAAGAACCAAAGATTGAAATGACCTCAAAACTGGATAGCTTAAATTATGAAAATGATTCTAACAACCACGATCTGCTAGTCAAAGTATTTGGCAATAGCTAACGAAATGGCATAGTATTTTCAAAACCTAAATTGTTGAAGTTCTCAAAGATTCCGAAGACGCAGATGATTTTATGGAAGGGAGGTTGTCAGAAAGAATAGGCATTGACTCCAAACTTTGTGCTAATAGATTTGAAGAAGGAAATAATAAAGTAAATGGTTGTCAGAGGGACAGTAAGAAAGTGAAATCCGACTGTGTGAAATGATGTGAGGATGTCGATAAAAGATTTTCTGACAACGTGGAGGTAGTAGAACTACAAGCAGAGGAACTAAATACTAGTATTACCAACATAGAAAATAGAGTAACCTCTGGTAGCTCTTGTAATACTACTGTACAGCATGTTGCTTGGGCTGGCGCCCGTTCATCGGATGTAATCAATTTTTACCTTTTCATCCAGGCAAATAAGTTCACACAGCAATGTTTTGGAGTGATTTCGAACATGTTTTGCCAAATGCACGGTCAGAACGTGAGGAAATTTCTTTCACAGGAAGTCATTTCTCAGGAGATTCTTTTGCGAAGGTCATCTGACATAATGATTAGATGTAAAACTCTTTCTGGGTTTAAAATTGCATTTCTTAACGAGTACTGCTCTCGCAACAAACAAAAAAATTTTTTTAAAAGAATTTTAGAGTGGTAAAAAGTTTACTCCAGGTAGTGAATTAGTTAAAGAGTTTTCTAGAAGGTGAGTTTCACAGCGCCGGCCATTGTGGCCGAGCGGTTCTAGGCGCTTCAGTCTGGAACCGCGAGACCGCTACGGTCTCAGGTTAGAATCCTGCCTCGGACATGCATGTGTGTAATGTCGTTAGGTTAGTTAGGTTTAAGTAGTTCTAAGTTCTAGGGAACTGATGACATCAGATGTTAAGTCCCATAGTGCTCAGAGCCAACTGAACCATTTGAGTTTCACAGCTGTCGCAACTGACAGAAAAGATGAAACTGGAAATAGTTATCGAGGAACTAGACGGTAAGCTGCCTTGGTATTGACAGAAAAGAATCATTTTCGCACGTAGAGATAATGTGAATAGGTTCACAGAATAACTAGAGCGAGTGCAAAGGGTAGCTGCTGTTGAGGAGCAGATCCAAAATAATAATAGGGGTTCTTACAACGATGTAAACACTCGAAGTAATGACAATGGCAACGTGAATATTAGAAGTGTCGAGGTTCAAAATGCTCGATCTAATTATCGTGGTCAAAGTCGTTGTAGAGGAAGAGGAGACATACAGCCATATTATTATGAGGAAGGCGGAAATGTAAATAATGTGCCATTTAGGCAAGACAGATAGCCGAATGCTACCCGATCTCAATCTGAATCGAATGAACACAACAGACCGCGTGTGGCGAACTAAGTCCCGTATATGAGGAAACAGGCGTACGGTAGGCGGAAACAGTAACACACCCAGTGACAAAAATACAGACCACAGTCAGGCAGCACACGCAAATCGTTAACAGAGATGATGAAATAGGGCCACACAGTACCAGTGATGTGCTAAACCACTCGCATTATACAGCTGACAGCAATTTGGACACATTAGGAAAATGGGTCAAGAAAGAGAAAGGAAACACCACAGATAATATTGGGGAACAAATTAAAGAGTTTGAGTCAGACAAGAACGAAGATGAAGTAACGGCTTACATCTACGACAATAACGGCAATCTGAAGGCTAAAGTTTCGGTAACTGAAGTAGAGTCAGTTCTGCAAGGTTTCGAATTGGAGGAGTTGTTGGATGAAAGAGGTAGCAACAATAAAAAGATCAATGAACCTATTACTTGAATTGACTTGCCACGAACTGTAAAATCCGACAACGGTGTTATAGACAGCAGTGTTGTGCAGGGACGCAGTTGCTCAGAGGTAGAGAGAAGTTTAGCTGACATGCAGCAAATGAGAAAAGGAAGTGTTCAGGTGCTTTGATTTAAAATTGCTGGCCGGGTTGGAACTGAGCGAGGTGGCGCAGTGGTTTGCACACTGGAGTCGGATTCGGGAGGACGACGGTTCAGTTCCGCGTCCGGCTATCGTGATTTGGGTTTTCCGTGATTTCCCTAAATCGCCTCAAGCAAATTCCGGGATGGTTCCTTTGAAAGGACACGGCAGACTTCCTTCCCCATCCTTCCCTCTTATCCGATGAGACCGATGACCTCGCAGTTTGGTCTCCTCCCCAAAAGTCAACCCACCAGGTTGGAAAAGGCCGCTGTGGATGTAGAAGCTAATGACCCAGTGGATCAAAGTGTAGATGTACTTGCAACTGAACAAAATTACTTTTGCTGGAAACAGACTGAAAAGGGTTATTAGAAGACTCTCGTGGGGAACCTGTCCAGCCTAGAATAACTCACCCTACTATAAAAACTAAGATCGCGGAAGTAACAATGCGTCGTCTTCTTGTTAGTGGTAGTAAAGCAACTGCTTTTTATCCAAGTATTCTTTGATTCTATTTCTTATAAGAATAAATTAATTGTCATGAAAGTAGGTGGTTTAAGAATAATACGTGCTACTGAAAAAGTTTATAGACCATTACAGCACGAAGCTTTGATACCAGTTGATAGTGACATAACAATAGATCTCCTTGTTTAATCGTGCTCGCTTTGAGTATCAAATCTTTTCTGATAAAAGATCTTTGGACAGAAAAAGACGGCATGATGCAAAATCTTCCCCCACTAGTTAGTCTAGCATTAGTAAAACCGAAAGAAAAATCTAAGAAAATCCCAGCGGAAACAAATAAGTTTATGCATGTTTATCAAGGACCATTCAGCATATTAGGTAAGTCTCATGCAAACGCATACCGTTTGGACTGCCTGAAAAGTAAGAGGGAATTAGGTCTACAAAAGATCGTAGACTTGCAACTTTCGGAACCAACGGATATTAAAGTGTGTAGGGAGTCTGCCACTCTTTGGCAGATACACAGTTTGGCGTTACGTGCGGTCCCAGCTGCATGACACTTTATTTCCTTTTCATGTGCCATTCTCTTCTTCTGTCCTACCTATAGTAAGTAAGAAATACATGTTCCATGTTGCACATATGCTGTTAGTTTGTAATGTCTTCCTAGCAAGTAAGAATGATTTCTGAAAATGACTGTACCCGAATGATGACTTATAAGAAAATATGAGAGGTGCAGGGGATAGGCAAAATAATGTGAACACCTGTACTTACTTGGGAATGGTTTATTAATAAGGGATTGACCTCCATTTGCCCGTAATACAGCTGCGATTCGTCTTGGAGTACTGCCATATAATGATTGTATAGTCTTCAGTGGAATGTTGTGCCACTCTTCGATCAGAACGTCTTCTAACTCCTGTAGTGACGAGGGAGTCGGAAATCAGCTCCGGAGTCTGCCTCCAATACCGCCCACAAAGGTTCGATAATGTTCATGTCCGGAGACTGTGCTCGCCAGGAAAGACGCTGCAGTTCAGTTGCATGCTCCTCATACTACGATTGAACTGTCATGGCTGAGTGAGTGGGTGCATTGTCGGCCTGAAATATGGTATCGTTGCTGGGGAACAACATTTGAATCACGGGTGCACCTGATCACCTAAAATGTTAACATAATGGTTGTTGTAACATGGCCTTTGAGAGTAATGATGGGACCATCAGAATACCATGATATGGCTGTGCACACCGTCACACTTTCACCTCCATGCTTAACGATGGACTCAAGCAATCAGGATTGTAAGTTTCTTTTAGCGTTCTCCTGACGTAAACCCGGCCAGATGTTGGAAATAACTGAAACGTTACTCGTCGGACCTGTGACGTGTTTCCACTGATCAGCCGTCCAGGATCTATGTTCCTGACACAAAGATCTGCGATTCTTTGCGTTGGTTGTCATCACTAATGGTTTCGGTATAGCAGCTCGTGCGTGAATATTCGCTTTATGATTTTATCGGCGGACAGTGTTAGCCGGCCGAAGTGGCCGTGCGGTTAAAGGCGCTGCAGTCTGGAACCGCAAGACCGCTACGGTCGCAGGTTCGAATCCTGCCTCGGGCATGGATGTTTGTGATGTCCTTAGGTTAGTTAGGTTTAACTAGTTCTAAGTTCTAGGGGACTAATAACCTCAGCAGTTGAGTCCCATAGTGCTCAGAGCCATTTGAACCATTTGAGCCACAGTTCGTGTTAGCGTACGACAATGTCTGTCATTTAATTTTGATTTACACCAACTGTTACGTTTACACTATTATGTCTTTCCGTGTTTTGTGTAGGCTGTCAGGACTGTTGAAACTGTTGAAGGGCTCATTTCAATAGTGGTACAAGTCCATTTTTGTTAATTGTGAGATACAGAGTGATAAAGTTAAATGAGCGCTGAAAAATCTGCAGTTGATATACCAGAAATATTCAAGCATATGGCTTCTTGCTAGAGATGAACCTTTCTTTCTGTTTGTTTGTCTCATTAAGTGCAGAAGCATTATAGGCAGGACTTGTACCACTATTGAAATTAGCCCTTCAGTTGCACTTGAAACGTTCGGAAAGTTGGCTGCCTTGGTTACTGATGCTCCATCTAATCGGGGTCCCACAATCTGCACTCTTTGGTACTCTATTAGGTCTTTCATTGCATGTCGACCTCGGCCTCTGAGTGCAAATACGGAGTGTGCACTACTCATAAACAACCTGCACTGATGCCTAGTCCATACTGAACACGCACAGTCCATCGCGACACGTGCCTTACCTTCGTTATTGACCGTCAAACACAATCATCCCATTACTACCACTGTTCGCATTATTTTGCCTATACCCGGTAGTTTGCAGTAGTAAATTCTCAATATTAAAATAAAAGTGGGTAACGTATAACCAACCACGATAGGAAAATAATAGCTGAAGGAAATAAATAATAAATGGGATCCACAAGAGATCAGTAACAGTAAAATACAGATACTTTGCGTTAACAAAAGTAACTGAAGCTAGAAATTCCTAAAATATGAAACAAGAAACACTGCATAAATAAATAATTTTCAGTTGGAAGTAAGATTGTCTGTAGGTAAGAAACTAAAAAAAATGGCTCTGAGCACTATGGGACTCAACTGCTGAGGTCATTAGTCCCCTAGAACTTAGAACTAGTTAAACCTAACTAACTTAAGGATATCACAAACATCCATGCCCGAGGCAGGATTCGAACCTGCGACCGTAGCGGTCTTGCGGTTCCAGACTGCAGCGCCTTTAACCGCACGGCCACATCGGCCGGCCGGTAAGAAACTACCTGCCACTAGAGGCAAGCCAAGGCATTCTGATATTAAACAAAGGAGATGTGACGAAGTGGTGTGAGAATCACACCAAAAATCTATGTAAATAATTATGTCAGTAGGCTGACGAAAATGAAAGGAAGGAAGAAGCGTCGAAATGTATGAGTAAAGGAAAATAGAAACAGGAGTAATGAAGTCAGTAGGTTGACATATATGGTAAAATGGAGGAAAATTTGAAGAGTAATTCCCTACGTCTCGTAAAAAGGATGAGAAACGTGGATCTTTCCTAAGGCAGATGGTCAACTAACAGACAAATATTGAAACATACAGACAATACAGGTAAACGAATGTGTTAAGAAATGAGGATTGTAGAGTATTGGTATAGTATAATAAAACAGCTTTTTGATTATGTGGGTTACAAAGCAAAGTAACTGCCATCGAACAAATTACTTCTTTAGCATACTAACCCATACGTTAATTCAGCCATGTGGAAACTACCAAGGCTATTCAATTTTCTAAGTAAAACAACATCTAAGGTAATGCAGTACATTGCAAACCAGCCTAAAATGCGATTACTTTAACAAACTACGTTGAATTTCAGAGCATAATAGCTATTGTTAAAAAAGAATTGCAAAGTTCGTGATTCACGCTTAATAATTAAGTAAAACGTCACGATTTTAAAAAAAGTTAGTAATAGTTTTGAAATAATAATTTTTTTAAGAAAAGAAAAAAAGAAATTCTTTCTGATAACTTCTCAGTTGTTTACTTAAATTAAAGAAGGAAAATAGAATATGGGATGTGTTTTGTCCTCCTTTAGATGTAAGTTGAGAGCAGAACCTGAGGCTATGTTATCTCTTTCTCAGGGACATAGAGGCTTCATGAAAGGCAGGTTACAAGCTGTGTTGGAGAAGGAAGCAAGAAGGACCCATACCACTGTAACTTCTCCCCTTTCCCTTTTTGTAATGGAGTATCATGAAGACCGCCGTAGTGGCTTCCCACCCTCTACTTTAAATGTTTTAGTGAAAGTGATTCGTATGGATACACACGCGATGGTGCCTACATTTGTGATTAAATGAGCGAGTACAGAAAATCGAAATGTTTTTGTGTGTTTCTCTCTCAGGTAAGACCGAAAAATGTAAATTACAAGACTAGTTTTGTAATAATCGAAAATCTTATTTCATGTTCTATGTTATTAAGGTACATGATTTCTAAAAATCCATTATGTCATGTTTCTCTAAGTGTGTATGGTTAATTCTGTGGAGGTAGTATTAAGGAAAATTTTGCATAAATCAATTTCATTTAAAAGAGGTTAGCTATAGTAACATCACTAGTTTCTAATAATAAACGTAAAAAATAATTTTTTCACGAAATTAAATAGGGGGTGATATGGTGAAACAAGCGCTGTATCGTTGTGAGAGATACAGAGGCAAGCGAGTGTGTCGGGACTTCATCCAGTTCCCTGCTTGTAGCGTCACGTCATCAAAACGCGCCTGTGCGTACCACACAGAGTACTACACTATAATCAAAAAATGAAACAAAAAATTAAAATATCTTTTCAAAACTTTGTCAGGGTGTGCTTCAGTATATTAATGTTAAAACTGTTAAGTAACAGAATGATCAGGTGACTAAGTTTTGGTAAAAATATTATTTGAAGAAAAAAATAAGGGACGCTAAATAATGAAGTTATAAAACCATAAACTGTTCATAATTTGCAAATGTATGTCTCAATCAAAACAAGTCCGAACTTGATCGCTGCAATATTTCCGTCAAAATTGGCGTTTCATTCGAAGAGTTCATGGTGCTAAATATTTCATTCAGAAAGATGAAAATTCGTGAGTAGCCTCAGTTTGATATAAAACCACTAAATCAGTAACACCGATAACCTGCCCCTAATAGTTTTAAAGTTATTTACTAAAAAGTGTATTTGGAATGAAATGTGGATTAAGTAACACTTGCATTTGTGATGTAAAGTTCTAATACAGCGCTTGATTACACTGATAAAATAACATAGCTGTACCAAATTTCAAGACTTTGCTGTAAACAACAATCATTATAAGCAATTTAAAAGAGGTAGTTGAGAGGTCATGTTCCACTGTCGGTTCTGTTCTAAAAATTCTAATAATCAAAGTTTAAATGCAGTCGAGCTAAAACTTTTTCAGTAACTAAAACAAACTTTACTCTAACTATATAAAAATTAAGAAGATTGTAAATTATCAAGCGACAGAGATATTAATTATTACGTGCTGAAGAAAGGGGCCATTTAGATGATGCTAATTGTGCCTACAGTGGTTGATAGCAGATGTTCCCTACTGCGGTCTGATACCATCATACATAAATACAGCCTGAGAAGCAGCAAGAATAGACACTTCGCACCGAGATATCAATGTGCCCCCGTCCATCAAACGTTTGCGTATGCTTTGCTTCGGATGACGTCACTTCCAGGCTGCTACCAAAAGTGTTTTTGGTAAGGTTCAAATGGCTCTGAGCACTATGAGACTTAACTGCTGAGGTCATCAGTCCCCTAGAACGTAGAACTACTTGAACCTAACTAACCTAAAGACATCACACACAGCCATGCCCGAGGCAGGATTCGAACCTGCGACCGCAGCGGTCGTGCGGTTCCAGACTGTAGCGCCTAGAACCGCTCAGCCACCCCGGCAGGCTTTTCGGTAAGGAAGTGAACTCGCGAGGTCTGCACACCGTCCTGGATGTATTAGATCTCACGGAAGTAACTGTCGGTGTGCCACCCGTAATGCTGACAAAATCGCGTGGCAAGTGGGGCAAGTGGTGAGATTATTTTCCACTTTTAAGGCGAGCAATTAACTTTGATGATCAGCAGCCGGGGCGTTATACCATATTACTTGGAACTTCCCGCGGAGGTCGCCTCTCAACTGCTAATAGTGCTGTTTCCGACAGGAAGAGTATTATCATTATCAGGAATATTATTGTGTGTGTGTGTGTGTGTGTGTGTGTGTGTGTGTGTGTGTGGATTGTACTAAATATATTACATAGTTATAACTCAAAACTTTTATTTATAATCTTAGTTCCTGATACTGCTGAGTAAATAGCAAGTAGGAGCATTTCCTTTCAGTGAAGACATTGAATAATGTGGATTTGAAGAATGGAAGTTATGGTCAGTATGTTCTCCATCGCTTTGTGGCTTGTGAACGGTGAAGATTTTATTAAGATACATTATTAATTCACCCGCCATCCTACAAAAATGCAAAGTAATTTACCTAAGTGTGCTTATGCGTGTCTAGTGAAACTTAGTATACGAGCAACACTCAGTGGTAAGAATGCAAGCTCCACGAAACTCATAACCATATTTAGCTTTTAAGGTTCTAAACGTAAATACAGGACAGTTATGCTATAACGGCAATTATAAGCCTGTTTCTGTCTACCACTGTAAAACTTTCATTTTACAGAGAGTCTCCGATCAGAGCATGTTAGTGAATGTTCCTCGAATTCACACTGCTGCACGAAAGTACGTTCGCGCGTGCGTGCTGGAGTTAGTGTTATTTTGCAACAGGGCTGGTGGTAGCTGCTGACCGCAGGTCAGCGGTGCTCACGGGGAGAGTAGCTGCAACTGTGGAAAGCGTGACACTGCTTGCCCGTCATAAAAGTTTACGGTGCTCCAGCGAAAACGGCCGTTTCAGGTGCACTCCTCTGCTGTACGACTACAGCTGAAACGTCGGCATTGCACATCCGTGTGGCAAGGGAACACAGCCAGTTGCTGAACTACTGTCACGCGACCACGGAGACAATGTCTTTTAGCGAAGACAGTTTCACTGAGAAACTTCATGAATGGCTAGTTAGTGTTATTGAGAAATGAGATGACATTGTCAGTCAATAGTCAGAACTACTAGGTCCTTATTGCAATAGAACGCGTACAACGAAATGACAGACAATGGGAAGAGTTAAATTTGACTTGTCATAAAGTTTGGAACCCAGTCAACTTTGCATCCATAGCTTTAATTTTTTTTTTCGTATATGGTGTAACCATTAGTAATTGGAATCATATTAATTCTATAAATTTCTGAACCTGCTCGAATTAATCGTACTCCGTCTTCAGGCCACAAGTGGCCAACCGGGACCATCCGACCGCCGTGTCATCGTCAGATGAGGATGCGGATAGGAGGGGCGTGTGGTCAGCACACCGCTCTCCCGGTCGTTATGATGGTTTTCTTTGACCGGAGCTGCTACTGTTCATTCGGGTAGATCCTCAACTGGCATCACGAGGCTGAGTGCACCCCGAAAAATGGCAACAGCGCGTGGCGGACTGGATGGTCACCCATCCAAGTGCCGGCCACACCCGACAGCGCTTAACTTCGATGATCGTACGGGAAGCGGTGTATCCAGTGCGGCAAGTCCATTCCTAGAATTAATAATATACAATAAAAAATCGAACAGAAATGGAACTGTCAAGAATTATTAGTTTGTGTTATCACTTGGTTTATCTATTTCACCGGGATCTATTTCAAACATAATGGTCACCGAAGCCTCCATCTCACGTATAGTAGAGTACTAGAGCAATCATGAAAACGAATAACACTATTGGTAGCGATATATTTCAATTATTCAATTCTATATTAAATAAAAATGCAGTTTATTCAATAATATAGTACCAGATTTTTGTTTTGCCTATCTGTAAGCAGACATCCGATTACATGTTATTTCACGAAACCGAAAAATTTTGGATACGAGCGTAGATTTCCTCTGTGATTCATTATAATGGTGCGTAACTACGGAGATACGGGCCTTCCTTCTAACACGTTCAACGACTTTATGCATGGTGTTAAAAATAGCTTAAATTATCTGTAACTTACTGGATTAACCATTAATATTCCATAAACAAAGACAATATGCTGCAGATACCTTACGTAAGTGCGGTGTACCATCTTTACTTCGGTTTGTATGTGTGATCAGCAGCCACTTTGTCTTTTGAGGATTATAGTATTTTTTTATCTTATATTATCAGAGTTATGGTGCTCATTCATAACTCGATTTCTCAGTATGCTGTCGATGTCCATCTCAATCCTTCCACACTCGTGCATTGCAGTAATGAGATCTTCCTGAATGCCGGCCGGTATGGCCGAGTGGTTCTAGGCGCTTCAGTCTGGAACCGTGTGACCGCTACGGTCGTGGGTTAGAATCCTGCCACGGGAATGGATGTGTGTGATGTCCTTAGGTTAGTTAGGTTTAAGTAGTTCTAAGTTCTAGGGGACTGATGACCTCAGATGTTAAGTCCCATAGTGCTCAGAGCCAGTGGAACCATTTTTTCTTCCTTAATAATTCATATCCACCTTTCAATGGGGCTAGAGGCTTCCATCTATCCTGTCAAGCAACATAGTGAACAGTGTTAGTAAGGTTAATGAATGCGTTCCAGAAATACTGATATTAACCGGAATTGAATTATGTTTGGAATACTGCAGATTTTTGGCATAAGTGTGTTTACGAAACGCTTCTTTTCACCTCACGAAGATAACACGAACACATTGAAATGACAATTTTGGTTATGGTTAAGATAATTTTCCTAAACTTGTGGATATATTGGGAACTTAATAAAATCATCTACGTTCCATTCAATAGCAGTTTTACTGTACCAACTGTCAGGTGACGGTTGTGCTTTTTTACATACCCCTATGGTACTAAAATCCTGTTTCTGGTAACCTACAGAGAAGGGAAGCACCCCATTTGGTCATACAAATTAACAGAAGGAATAATAATGTCGAGCAACGGAAACGTCTTACAGGACGGAAATTAACAGGGGTGGCCCAGTCAAACATGGCGACATAGGTACCACGTCAAACATATAGACATATTAATGAGACGAGGGATCATCTAATCCATAACAAAAACTAGTGGTCACTATAACAATAAGATTTATTCTCGTAAAGAAAAACACATGAGTTACCCCTGATATAAACCACTGAACGTTAAAAACCGGAACAAGTGGGTTCTAGTAGAGAACCGCAAATTTGGCACAGGCAGCTGGGCACGATAAACGCAAAGTTATGCAGCTGATATTACGAATACTACTACTGACTGTAAGCATGGTTAGTAAATTATAGGAAGAACATGGAAAAATAGTATCGAACACCAGTGACATCGCTAAGCGCGTACTGAAAGCAAACTAGCTGGCAGCCAAGCATTAAAACGGAAAAGGTCGCTTCTGAAGGAAGTGGATTATTATCGCGCATTTACGGAACTGCCGATTGCAGCGATGGAGCATCTTACCGTACTTGCAACAGAATGCGTAAGGTTAAAGCAGTAACGGCTGGCTGTTAAAAGTTTAGGTCTTTCTCTGCCCTCGGTAATCAAGTGGAAACATCTCTCCGTGCTACCGTAAGGCTCAGCTCCTCAGTCGTTGAGTAGCGTCTGTCCTTAGTCTCCAAAAACCTAACGAGAAGTTTTCTCTTTTAGGATGCTCTGCAACGTAGGTAGTTTTTCGCCAGAATAGGAACTCGCTGGCTAATAAAATAAAATTTAAGTAAAGATGTTACAAAACCTCCCACTCACGCGGATTTATACTATTTTCTACCAATAGTGTTTTGATGTGGGGAGGAGGGCAGAAAATCTCTCCACTACATGGTACAATACGCAAAAGGATGTGTAAGAAGCTGACATGTAGGCGCGACTGACAGACTGCTTGCTCTACGAAAAAATACGATAAGAATCAACGAGAAAGCAGGATTCTTAAAGCTCAAACCGAAAATTATTTCGAGTAACGAAAACTCACATGGTCATCTGCGATGCGATACCTGGCTAAAGATCTCTTATCTCGCTGAAACGCTTCAGCGAAGAACATTGTGTTTTTTTGACAGACGGCGGCCTTCCTAAGATCTGCCTGGGTAGCGTGGAATGAGAGAACGGAACGCTCGTTCTGCGACTTCGACTCGGATTTGGATTTGGAACATTTTTATGGTAGCCAACTCCTCCTTATTTTTCGCTAGCCAACGCGTAGGCTTCCGATTGACCATTCCCCTCACCATATTAGAAAAGAGAAGTGAGCAAACAGCAACAAAAGGAATAGTCACTAGAGGTACTGAAGCTCCATAGCAGTTATTATATGCACCGTCTGTTATCGTACATCTGGCCAAGGGTTCTAGGCGCTACAGTCTGGAACCGCGCAACCACTACGACGCAGGTTCGAATCCAGCCTCGGGCATAGATGTGTGTGATGTCCTTAGGTTAGTTAGGTTTAAGTAGTTCTAAGTTCTAAGGGACTGATGACCTCAGATGTTAAATCCTATAGTGCTCAGAGCCATTTGAACCAAGGGAAATGAGCATCAAATATTCTAAAATACACTCCTGGAAATTGAAATAAGAACACCGTGAATTCATTGTCCCAGGAAGGGGAAACTTTATTGACACATTCCTGGGGTCAGATACATCACATGATCACACTGACAGAACCACAGGCACATAGACACAGGCAACAGAGCATGCACAATGTCGGCACTAGTACAGTGTATATCCACCTTTCGCAGCAATGCAGGCTGCTATTCTCCCATGGAGACGATCGTAGAGATGCTGGATGTAGTCCTGTGGAACGGCTTGCCATGCCATTTCCACCTGGCGCCTCAGTTGGACCAGCGTTCGTGCTGGACGTGCAGACCGCGTGAGACGACGCTTCATCCAGTCCCAAACATGCTCAATGGGGGACAGATCCGGAGATCTTGCTGGCCAGGGTAGTTGACTTACACCTTCTAGAGCACGTTGGGTGGCACGGGATACATGCGGACGTGCATTGTCCTGTTGGAACAGCAAGTTCCCTTGCCGGTCTAGGAATGGTAGAACGATGGGTTCGATGACGGTTTGGATGTACCGTGCACTATTCAGTGTCCCCTCGACGATCACCAGTGGTGTACGGCCAGTGTAGGAGATCGCTCCCCACACCATGATGCCGGGTGTTGGCCCTGTGTGCTTCGATCGTATGCAGTCCTGATTGTGGCGCTCACCTGCACGGCGCCAAACACGCATACGACCATCATTGGCGCCAAGGCAGAAGCGACTCTCATCGCTGAAGACGACACGTCTCCATTCGTCCCTCCATTCACGCCTGTCGCGACACCACTGGAGGCGGGCTGCACGATGTCGGGGCGTGAGCGGAAGACGGCCTAACGGTGTGCGGGACCGTAGCCCAGCTTCATGGAGACGGTTGCGAATGGTCCTCGCCGATACCCCAGGAGCAACAGTGTCCCTAATTTGCTGGGAAGTGGCGGTGCGGTCCCCTACGGCACTGCGTAGGATCCTACGGTCTTGGCGTGCATCCGTGCGTCGCTGCGGTCCGGTCCCAGGTCGACGGGCACGTGCACCTTCCGCCGACCACTGGCGACAACATCGATGTACTGTGGAGACCTCACGCCCCACGTGTTGAGCAATTCGGCGGTACGTCCACCCGGCCTCCCGCATGCCCACTATACGCCCTCGCTCAAAGTCCGTCAACTGCACATACGGTTCACGTCCACGCTGTCGCGGCATGCTACCAGTGTTAAAGACTGCGATGGAGCTCCGTATGCCACGGCAAACTGGCTGACACTGACGGCGGCGGTGCACAAATGCTGCGCAGCTAGCGCCATTCGACGGCCAACACCGCGGTTCCTGGTGTGTCCGCTGTGCCGTGCGTGTGATCATTGCTTGTACAGCCCTCTCGCAGTGTCCGGAGCAAGTATGGTGGGTCTGACACACCGGTGTCAATGTGTTCTTTTTTCCATTTCCAGGAGTGTATATTGGCGTACAGTTTGAGAGCAGACTAGCTATGTGACACAACCCAACTCTGGAAGTTGTAGGTTCATCCTCAGGTATGTGAAATGTTTTCACGTTTGTGAATACGGACACCCATCAGCTGTATAATGGAATGACGACAATGAAAATTTATGCCGGACTGGGACTCGAACACGGATTTCACGTTTTAAGCGAACAGTCGTCTCAACCGATTTGGCCATCCATGCATTATGCACAGCCAGATACAAACTTCCATGTGACGACGTTCGTGCGTCACGACTTGTACTCGTACACATTATGTAATTCCGGTGCAGGGGTGGACACGCATTTGAAAGTCACTGTTTGGTAACGGCGAGTAACTATGACAATGAAGTGCCTGTGATGTTAAGAAGTGCTGTGAGGTGTTACTACGGATTTGCATACATGGAGTGGAACGGAACTACCACGATGGAATTAACGCAACGGTCCAATAGCGCCACCTTCTCATCTTTCACCGTACGAAGACTCTCAGTCAAAGTTATATTGCTGCTTTGCTTAATATGTGCAAAAGTACAGTTGGGGATGTGAAAAGAAAGATTAAGCGTAATCCTCAAATGTGGTAAGCAGGAAAGTGAATCAACTGTATGGTGGGTTATCAGAGAAGGGTGGCAAGGAGAAAGCCGTACATGACCAAAGTGAACCGAGGCCAAAGCTTCCCATTCGCGTAAGATCACGTTAAAAAAGAAAACGATCAGAGTGCTTTAATGACATTTTACTTACTGAATGGATCCGGTTCAACACAGTTTGAACCGACGGAAAAACTATTGTGCGGCGAAAGACTAAATAATAGTCTTAGTTGTGCGACTGAATTCGTGATTTCCTCTCAGAAAGATCACGGTTTGTATTAAAGGACGGAAGTCATGGAGTAAAACAGAATTGATATTTGACTTTCCCAATGGAGTGTTATAGGCCCTCTGCTCATCCTAATCAATAAAAATGGTTTAGGATACAATCTAAGCACACATCTTAGATTGCAGATGATGCTGTTATTTACCCTCTAGTAAGGTCACCAGAGGATCAAAACTAATTGCAAAATGATTTATACAAATACCTTCATGGTGTAAAAGGTGGAAATTGACTCTAATTAATGAAAAGTGTGAGGTCATCCACATGAGCAGTAATAGGAATCTTAAATTTCGGTTACGCGGTGAATCATATAAATCTAAAGACTGTCAGTACAACTCAATACCTAGGGGTAACAATTACAAACAGCTTAAGTTGGAACAGTCACACAGATAATTTTGTGAGGGAGGGGAACCAAAGACTGCGTTTTATTGACAAAATATTTAGAAGATGCTACAACTTCAATAGGCTCCCTGCCCTATGCTTGTCCGTCCTAGGCTATTGCTGTGCGGTAAGGGATTGTTATCGGAAATTATTAACGGAGCCACCGAAAAAGCTCACAAAAGCGGTGTTCGATTTATATTATCGCGAAATAGGGGGGATAATGTCACGGATATGGTACACTAGTTGGGGTGGCAATAATAAAACTAAAGGCGTTTCCTTTGCGGCGAAATCATTTCACGAAATTTAGATAACCAACTTTGTCCTCTGAATACTAAAATATTTTGTTGACGCCAGCCTAAATAGAGAGAATTTATCATCCTAATAAAATAACAGAAATCAGAGCTCTTACAGAAATATTTGTGTGTTCGTTTTTCCCACCCACTGTTCGGGAGTGGAACGGTAGAGAAATAGTGTGAAAGTGGTTCGATGAACCCTCGGCCAGGCACTCAAGTGTGAATTGTCGTGTAGTCACACAGATGTACGAGGGTGTTCTGAAAAGTAACTCCTACGAATTCTATGTAAAATCTCTTAAAGCTTTTTAAATAAAAACAAGCGTTATTAACATTTTACATCTTTATTCTTCCTATCTGTATGTTTATTTCTCAACATAGTCAACATGACGACGAGCACATTTCTCCGAAACCAATTGGTTGAGACGGTCAGTGTAGAATGTCTGACTTTGTTGAAGGAGACGCAACCTCACCTCTGCTTGTACTGATTCATCACCATCAAAGTGAAGCCCTCGAAAGGGTTCTTTGAGTTTTGGAGACAGATGAAAGTAGGATGGGACAAGTTGGGACTGTATGGAGGATGAAAGATGATAGTGAACCCGAGGCCTCGGGTTGTTGCATACGTCACACCGCTCATGTGTAGACTGTGAGTGCCATACTGAAGGAGAGGGTGACGACGTCTTCGAATTCGAAACTCGATTACAGCACTCTGTTTCTCACACACAGACATAATTACTTTACACACCGTCATGTTACACGCTACAGTTCGGAGCCCTCTAGCGGAAGAGGGCTCCAAACATGTAGGTATGAAGACTAAAGATATAGAATGTTAATGAATTTTGGTTTATTTCAATAGCTTTAAGAGATTTCACACAAAAAATTCCGAGACATTACTTTTCAGGACGCCCTAATAGATGTAGAGACGAGCTGCCAGCTAAACATTTGTAAACTACTGTAGAACTCGGGGGAAGAAGTGTTTTGATATGGGGCTGAATATAGTTACTTGCCGTAGGAGATATTACTTTAACTGACAGCACGTAAACCAAAAGGAGATATCTCAAAATCCTAAAGAAGAATTTGCGCAGTAAATAGGAGATTAGATTCACATTGAAATCTTTTCAGGATAACGACACATTGTTTTCTGCAAATTATTGGTTTCCTTATAACTGCCCTAAAGTTATTTACAAACATCTTCAGTCGCCAGATCTTAGTGCGTTATGGAATTAATGGTGTGGAAACTCGATAGAAGGATCAGAGGCACGGCAATCGACTCGAAAGAGGATGTGAAAAACAGACTGAAGAAGGAATGAGAAGTAAGTGGATCTGAGTACGTCGCCAAATTCTTTGGTAAATTGCAAGGGCGTTTGAAAGCGGTTCTAAAACAGAAGTGACATCTCATGATGTATTGATTCAATATTACTTCGGTACTCAAGTGCAGTTATATTGTGAAGAAATGTTAATGACTTTATAGAGTTAAGCTGAGCAGTATTGTGTAAAGAAACAGTCTTATTGTGTTTCTTAAGAAATTATATGATATAGTTTATATTCATTATAATAATGCATCTTTCATTTATTGAAACTTCACTTGTTGCTTGAATTTACACTTACTGTACAAAAATATGGAATCACCGAGAGAAATGTATGCATTATCATAAATGCAAGTTGCGCTGTTGTATTTGTCCGTTTAAGGCACCTGTGCGATGTCCTCAATACGTTTCAAGTGTCAGTCGGGGTCAGAACAGTATTCTGTGTAGCTGGGAGTGCATTATGTTGGGACTAAGCGAATTCGAACATAGGTAAATTGTTGGTGCTCGTGCGGTTGGTGGGTGCTTCCGTAACCGAGGTAGCCGATGTGTTTGGCGTTTCAGAAGGCTCCGATTGAAGATTTATATCGCATGCAAGGAAAGTGGAGAAACGTCTTCCACTAAGTCACAACGTGAACGAACGTGTCTGTTGAGTGAAAGTGACAGACTGTCATTTAAGAGGATTGTGACGAACAAGAAGAGGACGACAGCTGCAAAAGTCACTAAAAAAGTTAATGTCGCTCTTGCAAAAACAGTATGAAAACAACATATTCGGGGAATTCCAGGGCGAGATGAAATTCCAAAACCACTCGTCAGTGATGCAAATGCTCGTAACAGGAAAACATGGTGCCAAAGCCATAAAATCTGCACTATGAAGCAATCGAAGAGAGTCATTTGGTCAGATGAGTCTTGTTTCACAGTGTTCCCAACTTATGACCGAGTTTACCACCCAAGAGTGAAACATTGCGCGGGTTCGGTAATGATTTGGGCAGCCTTATCGTGGTATTCCACGATTCTCATTGTTACTTTGCAAGGTCGCATTACTGCCAGGATTATGCGACCAATTTGGCTAAACAGACTGATCACGTCTACCCTGGTGTATTCCCCAGTGGAGAAAATATGTTCGAAGACGCCATGGCCCCTACTCACACAGCCGCATCGTTCAGGAGTGAAAACGACGAGGAATTGTCGCATCTCCCCTGGCACCGAAAGTCAGCAGATGTCAGTTTTATTGTGACTTTGTGGCCTTGTTTGGAGATAAGGGAGCGTAATCGCTATCCACTCTATCATCGTTACCGGAATTTGTCACTATGTTGCAAGAATAATTGTATAAGATTCCCTTGAAACCATACACGATCTCTATTTATGCATTAAAAGACAAATGGAAACTGTTCTGAATGCCAACAGATTTCCTACGCCGTATTAGACATAGTACAGGGTTATTACAAATGATTGAAGCGATTTCACAGCTCTACAATAACTTTATTATTTGAGATATTTTCACAATGCTTTGCACACACATACAAAAACTCAAAAAGTTTTTTTAGGCATTCACAAATGTTCGATATGTGCCCCTTTAGTGATTCGGCAGATATCAAGCCGATAATCAAGTTCCTCCCACACTCGGGGCAGCATGTCCCCATCAATGAGTTCGAAAGCATCGTTGATGCGAGCTCGCAGTTCTGGCACGTTTCTTGGTAGAGGAGGTTTAAACACTGAATCTTTCACATAACCCCACAGAAAGAAATCGCATGGGGTTAAGTCGGGAGAGCGTGAAACTTGCCCGCACGCGTTCAACCGTTTCTTCGCTCACTGCAGGCCGACCCGTTGATTTCCCCTTACAGAGGCATCCAGAAGCTTTAAACTGCGCATACCATCGCCGAATGGAGTTAGCAGTTGGTGGATCTTTGTTGAACGTCGTCCTGAAGTGTCGTTGCACTGTTATGACTGACTGATGTGAGTGCATTTCAAGCACGATATACGCTTTCTCGGCTCCTGTCGCCATTTTGTCTCACTGCGCTCTCGAGCGCTCTCGCGGCAGAAACCTGAAGTGCGGCTTCAGCCGAACAAAACTTTATGAGTTTTTCTACGTATCTGTAGTGTGTCGTGACCATATGTCAATGAATGGAGCTACAGTGAATTTATGAAATCGCTTCAATCATTTGTAATAGCCCTGTAATATGTTGTGTTTTTGACGTTTCCATATTTTTGACCACATACTGTATGTTTTGACCAACCATTAAGGACGCTATAGCGTCGAGCTGAGAAGTGTGATGTAACGAGATATTTGTTTCTGAGAAAGCGCACGACATTGTTTATAAACTAACGGACAAATCGCCGGCCGTCGTGGCCGAGCGGTTCTAGGCGCTTCAGTCTGGAACCGCGCGACCGCTCCGAACGCAGGTTCGAATCCTGCCTCGGACATGGATGTGTTTGATGTCCTTAGGTTAGTTAGGTTTAAGTAGTTCTAAGTTCTAGGGGACTGATGACCTCAGATGTTAAGTCCCGTAGTGCTCAGAGCCATTTTTGAACCTGAATAAATCGCAAAACCAAGAAGGAGTTGTGTGACATGAACGAAAGTTAGTAGGTGTGTTTCTACATGTAAAAGATGATGTCTATTCAGATTTTCTTCCAGTCGTATAAGACTATAACGGTGCAAATTAGGTTTGCTTTAAATACACGCTGTAACGACCGGGAGCGTTAGTTACATCTGGGGTTGGACGTGGTGAGTTGATGCTTGTCAAAAATCTCTTTAACGCGACAAAGACGCCATTATCAACACCGTACTGAGTTTGAACAAGGGCGTTTCATAGGGCTACGAGAAGTCGGAATGTAGCCACTGCACATGATTGTTGGCAGTGGTGGTCACCAGAATGTGCTCTCGCAAGATGACCAGACTCTGGACGGCCACGTGGCACTACCGAGAGGGAAGAGCGTTGTGTTCGGCGTGTAACTCTGGCGCATCGTACTGCGTCTCCAGCAGCAACGAACTGTTACACATCAATTACTTCAAGTACAGCTCCGAGCCAGACGTCCTATAGCGTGCATTCTACTGATCCAAAACCATCGCCATTTACGCCGGCCGGAGTGGTCGAGCGGTTCTAGGCGCTACAGTCTGGAACCGCGCGACCGCTACGGTCGCAGGTTCGAATCCTGCCTCGGGCATGGATGTGTGTGATGTCCTTAGGTTAGTTAGGTTTAAGTATTTCTAAGTTCTATGGGACTGATGACCTCAGAAGTTAAGTCTCATAGTGCTCAGAGCCATTTGAACCATTTGAGCCATCGCCATTTACGACTTCAGTAATGTCAAGCGAGAGCTCATTGGAGGGTAGGGAGGAGGTCTGTGGCGTTTGGAGATGAAAGCTGGTTTTGCCTCGGTGCCAATGACGGACGTGTGTTCATTAGAAAGACGACAGTTGAGGACTTGCAACCAACCTGTGTGCGTGCTAGACAAACATATGGGATGCGATTTAATATGACAAGAGGAGCACTCCCTTGATTATCCTACGCACCCTGATTGTAAATTTGTACGTCAGTCTGGTGAATCGACCTGTTGTGCTGCCATTCATGAACAGCATTCTAGGGGGTGTTTTCCAACAGGATAACACTCGCACACATGCTGCTGTTGTAACACAACATGCTGTACAGAGTGTCGACATGTTTCCTTGGCCTGCTCGATCACCAGATCTGTCTCCAATCGAGCACATACGGGACATAATCGGACGACAACTCCAGTGGGGTCCACATACAGCATTAACCCTCCCTGTACGGTCCCGAAAAATGCAACAGGCAAAGAATTCCATATCAAAAACTGACATCCGACACATGCACAACACAATGCATTCACGTATGTCACCGAGACAAAGGTATTCCAGAAATTTCATTACTCTACATTAATTCTTTTTTGGTGTTCTGATTTTTTATCCGTCAGTGTATTTACTATGAGAAGATATCTTTAATTTATTGAAATTTCATTTGCTCGTTGATTGTAAAATGGTTCAAATGGCTCTGAGCACTATGGGACTCAACTGCTGTGGTCATAAGTCCCCTAGAACTTAGAACTACTTAAACTTAACTAACCTAAGGACAGCACACAACACCCAGCCATCACGGTTGATTGTATTATTCGAACATAAAATGGGTAGTACGGGAAGGAGAGAAGCGAGAGAATATTAATGACATGGTATGTTGGCTTGCCGTGTGAGTGATGAGCGCGGCTGAGCGCGGAGAGGACGGCTGACAGTTCCCAGAGCTGGCGGCTGGGAGCAGGGCGCACCGTCATCTGCCACGGTCCACTGAGTAAAAATAGGCGCCGCGGTTAGCGCCAGCTGTGCCCGCCGGCCACGCCCCATCAACATTCTTTGTCGCAGGTCAGACGCGGCCTCCTCAGCGTCGCCACAGCCCGCGATCGCTTCCCTCCTTCTTGCAGCAGATGTACACTATGCGAATTTGTGTATTCCAGGTATCTGAAACATTTGCCATTCGTGCAGTGTCTTATATAGGCATCTGCTCTCCGAAAGCGTGTATGGTACGCGGTGCATAGCGTCCTCCTGCTTAGCTGAGTGACGCCGGCACAGTTACTCAGCGTGTTCGGTCTCAGGGCAGACTGCTCCCTGTAATAGAAAGTCTGAGTGAAGTATTCAACGGTCAACTTGATCAACTTGAACATGGGTCACGTGACGTCTGCCGAGACCAACCGCCGAGAACAATAATGATCAACCCGACAAAACAAAGGAAACTGGTCAGCCCATCTGACTGACATACAGTGGGCCCAATTTTGATTCCCGGACAGGTCGGAGATTTTCTTCGCCCAGGAACTGGGTGTTGTGTTGTCCTTATCAACAATTCATCATCTCTACACGCAAGTCGCCCAATGTGGCGTGAACTGAAGACATGTAACTTGGCGGCTGGTCTTCTCTGGATGGGGACTTCCGACCATCAATCCCGTGCGATCATTTCATTTCCTAACGGACATAGCGTGGTGGATTAATAATCCTAACTGCTATTCCAGTGATGGTTTGGTTACACACTCACTCTTTGCTCTGCTTACGATTTCTATGTTCAGTTGATAAACTGACTCCGAATGTCTAATCTTGCGAACTTGAGGATCATGAGGAGGACCTCTTCCGGTTTCTGTTCTCCCTAAGTTCTGACCGAGATTGACACATTCTTCAGTTGGGCCATGCGCCTCATCAGTGGGTGTATTCGGGCAAAAACACGCAGCCGGCCGGAGTAGCCGAGCGGTTCTAGGCGCTACAGTCTGGAACCGCACGACCGCTACGGTCGCAGGTTCGAATCCTGCCTCGGGCATGGATGTGTGTGATGTCCTTAGGTTAGTTAGGTTTAAGTAGTTCTAAGTTCTAGGGGACTGACGACCTCAGAAGTTAAGTTCCATAGAGCTCAGAGCGAAAAACACGCACTTGCTACCGGTTTTTAATAAATAATATTCCACCACCATCGAGAAGAGTCCGTCTCCTTGGTTGAGTCGTCAGCGTGGCTGCCTGCCATGTGGAGGACCCGTATTCGATTCCTGGTACAGCCAGGAATTTTTCATTAATGGGAGGTCTGGAAAGGGGTTCAAAAATGGTTCAAATGGCTCTGAGCACTATGGGACTCAACTTCTGAGGTCATTAGTCCCCTAGAACTTAGAACTAGTTAAACCTAGCTACCCTAAGGACATCACAAACATCCACGCCCGAGGCAGGATTCGAACCTGCGACCGTAGCGGTCTTGCGGTTCCAGACTGCAGCGCCTTTAACCGCACGGCCACTTCGGCCGGCTGGAAAGGGGTTCACGCAGCCTCGTGATATGAGTTGAGGTTTTACTCGGCAGAGCAGTGGTAGCTCCAGGGTACGTAAACTGACTACAGGTGAAGGAGCGGTGTGCTAGCCCACCTACCCTCCATTACTTGTTTATTGGTGCCACTGACAAAGAATGACACGGCGGTTGGTGGGTGCCGATGAGCCTGCTAGAGTTGTTGACGGAGTTTACGTTTTTACCGTCCACAACAAGATCACACTCATCGCTGAATGTGTGGGCAAGAATAAAAACCAGCCAAGAATTGCCAATTCATTCATAAATCTCTTTATCGGAACTCCCACGACTAAGGCGTAGAAACCTATCATGGTGTGGTGCAATCAGTCTGCGCAACAGTCATTTCAACATGAAAGATACCTAGAACAATCAGTGTTAGGAGAAAACTTCCCTGATGCATTACTAACTAATTAAAACTCCTTGGGAGTGGCCAGCAGGTTTTTTTTTTTTTTTCAGCCGAAAGACCCTACTGCACACTGAATCGGACCAGAACTGCCCGGGAAAGATGTGGAGCATTGCTGCATCCATGGGTTGACTGCGATGATGAGTATCAGATTGTACATCATATAACGTTTGAACGGTCCCACAGAGCATTCAGAGGAATAGTGGAAAACCGCTACTATTTGTCTGCAGCAGCTGCTGACCGGATTACAAACCTGGATGTTGGCCTATGAACTCACTATGAAAGTGAGAATGTGTATGTATCTCTCTCTCTCTCTCTCTCTCTCTCTCTCTCTCTCTCTCTCTCTGTGTGTGTGTGTGTGTGTGTGTGTGTGTGTGTGTGTGTGTGTGTGTAGAAATGCATGTATATGTTGTAAACAGTTGACTAGTATTTTCTCCTGTCATTATTCGAAAAATAAATAACTACTGTGGTGGATAGTGCGTGGTTAGAATTGTCAGTTCTCCTACTTAAACACTCGGATTTCTATAATTTCTTTGCAATGAAAAGTGTGTGCCCATAGTGACTACATATTGTCGAAGTGATTAGGGAGCTGAAATTGAATGGACACTGGACGGTGATACCAGTGATTCAGCCTCGCCCACATCTCGCTGAGGCGACTGTCGGGAAAGTGCTAAAAGTTCGCTTAAGCCTCACTGGAAATATACATACTCCATCACTTAATTCACTGCCGTAATTATTTAATTCTGTTTGCCGGCCAGTGTGGCCGAGCGGTTCCAGGTCGCAGGTTCGAATCCTGCCTCGGGCATGGATGTGTGTGATGTCCTTAGGTTAGTTAGTTTTAAGTAGTTCTAAATTCAAGGGGACTGATGACCTCAGATGTTAAGTCCCATAGTGCTCAGAGCCATTTAATTCGGTTTGTTGCCCCTATTGCCTTAGTTTATGCAAAAAAACCTCAGTAATATACGATCACTGTAGTGTGCACCAGAAAACGCAGTGTAAAGAAATAATCCTCAGACGGGAGACATACATTTTTATCAGTGTGTGTTCGGTCTGTTCTGACACAACATAATACACTACAAAAATAATGCATAACTGTTCCAGTATACAAAATTTGTACACCTGCCTAATACCGTGTAGGGGCCCCCCTGCCCCCCTCCCACCCCCGAGCACGCAGAAGTGCCACAACACGACGTGGCATGGACTCAACTAATGTCTGAAGTAATGCTGGAGGGAAGTGACACCATGAACTCTGGAATTCTGCAGGGCTGTCCGTAAATCCGTAAGAGTACTAGGGGGTGGAGATCTCTTTTGAACAGCACGTTGCAAGGAATTCCAGATATTCTCAGTAATATCTGTGTCTGGTGAGTTTGGTGGCCAGTTGCAGTGTTTAAACACAGAAGAGTGTTCCTGGAGCCACTCTATAGCAATTCTGGACGTCTGGGGTGTCACATTGTCCTGCTGGAATTGCCCAAGTCCGTAGGAATGCTCCAGGAACATGAACGTAGGCAGGCGATCAGGCACGATGCTTTCGTACGTGTCATCTGTCAGAGTCGTATAGACGTAACAAGGGTCATGTATCACTCCAACTGCACACGACTCACACCATTACAGAGTCTCCACCAGCTTGAACGGTCCCCTGCTGACATGCAGGGTCCATGGATTCATGAGAATGTGTCCTTACCCGCACACGTCCGCTCGATACAATTCGACACGTGACTAGTCATACCAGGCAACATGTTTCCAATTCAATGTCGGTGTTGACGGGCCCAGGCGAGGCGTAAAGCTTTGCGTAGGCAATCATCAATGGTGCACGAGTAGGCCTTCGGCTCCAAAAGCCCATATAAATGATGTTTCGTTGAATGGTTCACATGCTGACACTTGTTGATGGCCCAGCACTGAAATTTGCAGCAATTTGCGGAAGGTCTGCTCTTGTGTACGTTGACCGATTCTCTTCAGTCGTCGTTGGTCCCGTCCTTGCAGGATCTTTTTCCGGCGGCAGCGATGTCGGAGATTTGATGTTTTACAGGGTTCCTTATATTCACGGCAGACACGTGAAACGGTCGCACGGGGAAATCTCCATTTTACCTCGGAGATTCTGTGTCGCATTGCTTGTGCGCCGACTATAACACCACGTTCAAACTCACTTAAATCTTGATAACCTGCCATTGTAGCAGTAGTAACCGATGTAACAACTGCGCCAAACACTTGTTGTCTTAAATAGGCGTTGCCGAACGCAGCGCCGTATTCTGCCAGTTAACATATATCTGTGTTTGAATGCGCTTGCCTGTATCAGTTTTTTTGGCACTTCAGTGTAGGTTTTGTTCAAAATGGCGATCAGCCTGACCAAGGAAGTGTGCACAGCTACATAACATCGACAGTCTTACACATTCAACAATCCTAGGAGTCTGACGTACTACTTCCGCGGATGCAGCTGTCCTAGAAACCTGATACATATTTCGATCTGAGTCTCGTAAACCAGGCCGCTTAAATACAACCTAAAGAATAAATCCGTTGGTATCTTGCTGATACCCAAAGCTGATCACCTAACAGGCTCACCGTGACCAGTCCACTATAGTCCAAAATGTAAGTGGACATTACAGTTGACATCAGAAAGTAGCGACAGTGAATGGAACAAGTTTTTTTTCCGAACAAGACAAGGCACATACGTTCACATTATGGTTTTCATTGCATTACACATACAAAAACACTTGGGGGGGGGGGAGGTAAGAAATAAAGCGAAATGCAATTAATCTGCGGCAAGGTACCGGAGACCACAAATCCCTTGTACCAGATTTTGCAGAATACCACCTTAAACTATCCGTGCTACTTTTTGCTGGAGCTAGGGTACACGCTGTAGAACAGAAGTCCTGTGTACGAGGCAATTTAAAAAAATATGTTGCATATTATTATACACACATCGAAAAAGTTATGCATCACTCCAGTTCCCAGAACTCCTGAAGATGGAACTTGACTGTGGATATTGTATCACAGACACAGTCCCTTTGACTGTTCAGAGATGTCACTAAACCTGCCCAAAGATGTAAACAACCATTCATGAGCAGCGCCTATTAGACGGAGGGGGTCCGGCAGCCGATCAGTTCCAGTTTTTCCACCAAGAAGGAGGTACACGGCACGTGTTGTCTGTAGTTCAACCATGCCTAGACGGTCAATACCACGGTTGGATCGCGTCCGCCCGCATTGTTGCTTTGTACCAGGAAGGGCTCTCAATAAGGGAAGTGTCCAGGCGTCTCGGAGTGAATCAAAGCGATGATGTCTGGACATGGAGGAGATACAGAGAGACAGGAACTGTCGATGACATGCCTCGTCCAGGCCGGCCAAGGGCTACTGTTGCAGTGGATGACCGCTACCTACGTATTATGGCTCGGAGGAACACTGACAGAAAACGCCACCATGTTGAATAATGCTTTTCGTGCAGCCACAGGACGTCGTGTTACGATTAAAACTATGCACAATAGGCTGCATGATGCGCAACTTCACTCCCGACGTCCATGGCGAGATCCATCTTTGCAACCACGACACCATGAAGCGTGGTACAGGTGGGCCCAACAACATGCCGACTGAACCGCTCTGGACTGGCATCACGTTTTCTTCACCGATGAGTGTTGCATATGCCTTCAACCACACAATCATCGGAGACGTGTTTGGAGGCAATCCAGCCAAGCTGAACGCCTTGGACACACTGTCCAGCGAGTGCAGCAAGGTGGAGGTTCCTTGCTGCTTTGGTCTGGCATTATGTGGGGCCGACGTACGCCGCTGGTGGCCATGGAAGACGCCGTAACTGCTGTACAATACGTGAATGCCATCATCCGACCGATAGTACAACCATTTCGACAGCATATTGGCGAGGCATTCGTCTTCATGGACTGTTATTCGCGCTCCCATCGTGCACGTTTTGTGAATGACTTCCTTCAGGATAATGACATCGCTCGACTAGAGTGGGCAGCATGTTCTCCAGACATGAACCCTAACGAACATGCCTGGGATGGATTGGAAAGGGCTGTTTATGGACGACGTGACCCACCAACCACCCTGAGGGATCTACGCCGAATCGCCGTTGAGGAGTGGGACAATCTGGACCAACAGTGCCTTGTGGACAGTATGCCGTACGAATACAGGCATGAATCAATGCAAGCGGACGTGCTACTGCGTATTAGAAGTACCGTTGTGTACAGCAATCTGGATCACCACCACTGAAGGTCTCGCTGTGTGGTGGTACAACATACAATGTGTGATTTTCATGAGCAATAAAAAGGACATAAATGTTGTTTATGTTGATCTCTGTTCCAATTTTCTGGACAGGTTCCTGAACTCTCGGAACCGAGGTGATGCAAAACTTTTTTGATGTGTTTTGCAGTTCAGGTAACTTTTGTTACGTGCTGTATTACATTTCAAAGCGACACAGTCAGCAAGTCCCTATAAACAACGGTCGAAACGTTCTATAAATGATTCAATTTCTCGACTGTAGATTTCCGCTCCTTACGCACGGAGCCGATCGAGATCCGTTGTGTGAACGTACTCTTTGTTGGAAATTCTTCTCCCTCTCGTGTTATTCCATCTCCCTGAAAAGACGAAAATGACATGGCGCAAGATTTGAGCTTACTAATCAGGTTGTGCAAATTGTTGGTACCATTTCACTTTGGCTGGGCGCAACGTCAAATTTGGTCCAGATACCGCCAGAATTTCATAATGAATCTGTGTGCGAAGACGTTTTGCCCACGATGGTCCTACTGCCATTTGTACTTGCTCGTTGGAGAACGTCTGAAACTGGCGCACTATTTCAGTCGCAGGCTATAATGCATCTATTATTCGTACTGCAACAGAACTCTGTCTGCAGGTAACTCGGGACATGTACACTCTTCTGACAACGCACCCCTCTTAATTTTTTTAGTATGGGATGAAGTGCGTAAGCTACTTTCTGAAGCCCTTACATACAGTTTAGATCCCTGGAGACCGGAAGTTGGCTGCGGAACAGGGGGTGAATAAGAGCAAACTCTAATGGCAAAAGAACTGCAAGCGTCTGGTAGTTTGGCTGCTGTTATGCGGAAGTTGGCGTTGTGATACAAGAAAGAGTGGAAGATCCCAGCGTATCAGAAGAAATACGGTAAAATGGGAATGAATAGAAACAATGTGGCGAATAGAAAATAAACTTCAAAAAAATTCTATGCTATCGTGTTGGAAGACAAATCAGACTGTCATTGAGATGCCTGGTTGTCTAAGATGGTAGTGAACCAATGTAACTGCCAAATTATGGATTTCAAAGTTGACGACCCTATCAGTTAATGTTTTGTTCACTTTATGGCAGACACCGAATGTGGTGCTTCTAACTCTATTTGTAAGTACCAACTTAAAATGTGTTGCTTTAATTTCAGTGCATGATAAGCAAATTTGCAGCCCCGTTTCATTAATCAAAAGTTAACTTTTAAAGTATACTTTATCTGTCTTGATTTTGGGCTAATTCAAACGGTAGGGCCGTCCGGGGTGGCCGAGCGGTTCTAGGCGCTACAGTCTGGAACCGCGCGACCGCTACGGTCGCAGGTTCGAATCCTGCCTCGGACACGGATGTGTGTGATGTCCTTAGGTTACTTAGGGTTAAGTAGTTCTAAGTTCTAGGGGACTGATGACCTCAGACGTTAAGTCGCATAGTGCTCAGAGCCATTTGAACCTCAGAAGTTACGTCCCATAGTGCCCAGAGCCATTTGAACCAAACTGTAGGGTTGTGTATTGGGAATTATTGGGATAAACAGAAACATTAATCGTCTGTGTTTCTTCAGCAGAAGACAAAGATTGGACGGCATTGAACCATCTAGCACAGTTCTCAACCCAGGATATTATGCTTTGATTAAAGTGTATGGAAAAAGTGAGCAGTCATTTAGATTATATGCATGTAAAAATTTTATTTAGAAGGCATATGTTCTGTTGATGTTTTCTTGAAAATGCAAGGCCGATTAAACACGTTTAGTTTAGCAGATGAGGAGTCATTTTTTAGTCAGGGAGATGTAGTCTAAAAGCTCTTCGTTACTTCTTGGGGTTCGACTCATAGATTGAAATAGATAATTTTTAAACATGTCAATGGCTTAATGTATTAACAAACAAACCAAGTTCATCAATCTAACATGACCATAAAGTTATTAGAGATATATCAATTTTTATTTGAAGAACAAATTTAAACCGTAATTCATGAAACATTTTTATGTTTTGTGTTGAATAAAACTCTTTTCCAAGTACGTAATTTTTTTGTTACTATCCTAGATTCAGAACAGATGTTGACGTGTCCCTATCCACTCCATAGATCAATAACTAGATGAAATTAATGAGATTATCACGGCTGTTTCTATTCACCCCTCTCTGCGGGGTGAACAAAAAAAGTTTTCATTTTTTATGTTATAAAAGTGTGAGCTATGTCCCAAATCTATAACGGACAGTCAAATGAAAACGGCAGGTGGAAAAAAATGAGTAAACTGTTCATCATTTCAAAAGTAATGGCAATAACTGCTAATATATTTGGCACAAGGAGAGACAAGACGGTGAACGCCAACATGAAGAAGCGTTTGAGGTTGCCTACGGAATCACGACTGTACCCAGGTGTGCAGTTCTGCGTCCGAAGCAAATTGACGTGCGAGGAATATCATTACTCAGGGCTCCAAAAGCATGTGAATCGCATGGGGAGTGGTAGGGACTGTATGGAGACTGTGTAAGGGCTTCCCAGCAAAACTTCTGCAGCGTAATCGAAACATGTGAGTGAGCTCATATCTTCCTAAGGTAGTCTGATTACGTTACAGATATTTCGCTGGGAAGCCCTTACACATCCTCCACATTCGTGGCCGGAGATTTGCTTCGCACGTAGAGCTGCGCGCCTATGTAAAATAGTGGTTCAAATGGTTCAAATGGCTCTGAGCACTATGCGACTTAACTTCTGAGGTCATCAGTCGCCTAGAACTTAGAACTAATTAAACCTAACTAACCTAAGGACATCACACACATCCATGCCCGAGGCCGGATTCGAACCTGCGACCGTAGCGGTCGCTCGGTTCCAGACTGTAGCGCCCAGAACCGCACGGCCACTCCGGCCGGCTAAAATAGTGGCTCCGTAGGCAACCTCCAACGTTTTTCATGAAGATATTTACAGTTTTGCCTCGCAGTGGGTTTTTTTCATCTGCCTCGTTTTCATTTGACTGTCCTTTATAACTAAGGGTCGATCGAAGCGTTGGTTTCAAGTTAATAATTGAAGTATTTCATACAATTACGCGTTACACCACCCAGAAGTATTTTAATCGTCATTACCATAATCAGATTATTATAGTCAAATGAATGGGGAATAATATGGTGTATTGGAATCCTGAATAAAATCATCCTCCTATCGGAAGAAAAATGCGTAGAATTATCTATTGAACGCCCCTTGTAGCTACTAATGGAACCATAAAGGTGAGTGTTGCCCAAAATCGGGTGGAGAGATCGTTTTTTAAGAGGTCCCCTTTTCTCACATCTCCACGTCTGCCAGTATCTATTTCCTACTTTCCAAATTTCACAGAAGTTTTCTTACATAGCTAGCGGGACTAGCATCCCTGACAGAAAGGATATCACGGAGAAATGCCTTAACTACAAATTCTAGAATTTTTCACTCTCTGGTGATGAGTGGCCGGTTTTAAGACTTCCTAGAAAATTAAACCTGTGTGCCGGAAGGGGACTCGAACCCAGAAACTTGCCTTCCCTTTCGTCCCAGCAGGCCATCTAGGAGAGCTTCTGTGAAGTTTGGAAAGCAGGAACACCTGTGAGGACGCGTCGTAAGTCGTACCGGGCAGCTAAGTCGGTAAAAGATCGCCTGCGAAAGGAAAAGTTCCGGGGTGGGGTTGCGGTCCGACGCAAAGTTATCTACTAGGAATATTAAAAACGATGCGCATTCCGCTGCAGAGTGTAAGACCCGTTCTGGGTCCCCATTATCAGTTGTTTAAACCGTCACGATTCTGTGAAGGGAACTCACTGTCAGTCTGACGTTTGCCTACACTGCAACGAGAGTGATTACGTCATCCCAATGTAAAATTCCCTATAAATTTCTCATTGGTAGCTGATTTCAATAATGGACAAGAGATTGTATAGACAAACAGTATAGGAAATTCATTCATGTTAAAGCACATTGTGTCATATTTGCTTTTGTCGAGGATCAGCTCACAGTCTTCGCACTAAAAAAAATGGTTCAAATGGCTCTGAGCACCATGGGACTTAAACTTCTAACGTCATCAGTCCCCTAGAACTTAGAACTACTTAAACCTAACTAACCTAAGGACATCACACACATAAATGCCCGAGGCAGTATTCGGACCAGCGACCGTAATGGTCACGAGGTTCCAGACTGTAGCGCCTAAAACCGCTCGGTCACCGCGGCCGGCTCTCTTCGCACTAAGCTTTGATCATCTGCATGACTTATTTCTCTTTGTAAAGCTTTTCTAATGTTGCACATTTATCTGCGGTGTCTGTATACAGCTACAGAGAGCTACATCTACAATTTTCTTCATATATCCTCATGAGTAACTGAATGCGTGTCGTCAGCTGAGAGACTAGTCGTACCGCCTTTCACCCTAGCCACGACAATGACGAATCGGGACGAGGACTCCACAAAAACTCTTTGGAGAGCCTTCTTGATCCATAACCACTCAGCTTCTACTCATAAATCACGAATATTGATCGGATCTTCATCCAAGGTGCGCTTATCACGCTCGATGCAATCTCACATGTGCTAAATTGGATCTAGGTCAGTTTAACTGATGTGAGCCTTCATACGCTTAAAGTAGTCATCAACTGGAACTGTTTTGCTGTGAGAACCGATCATCTGAAGAGTGATGTAGGTACGGATGTACAAGATCGGACCAAAGGTTCGTGTATCACAGGTGAAAAACATGGCAAATTTACCAGGGACTCCAGTTTATCTTATGTAAATATTGTCAAGAGAAGAGTTATAAGCCGGCCGGAGTGGCCGAGCGCTTCTAGGCGCTACTGTCTGGAACCGCGCGACCACTGCGGCCACAGATTCGAATCCTGCCTCGGGCATAGATGTGTGTGATGTCCATCGGTTAGTTAGGTTTAAGTAGTTCTAAGCTCTACGGGACTAATGACCTCAGAAGTTAAGTCCCATAGAGCTCAGAACCATTTGAACCAAGAGTTATACCACAACAATTCCGTACGTTGCCACGCTGGCAAGCGTGATTAAATGAACGATATCGTTTTCAACCTGCTCGTACCTTGCCGTCTGCGCCGGAAAATGTCGCAGAGAAATGGATTAGCCACAGGCTGCCTAGGAAAATCTTTCCAGAATTAATTCTTCATTGGTATTGTGCTATTTTAAATCTCCCTGGCAGCCCGAAAAATAATTATCCGTTATTCGAGGTTCAATGGTTGGGATTCTGCATCTGCAGTAATCTATGTATTCTATGATGTGCCGTGAGTGGCGGTAGAACTGTGGGGCAGCGACTTCTGTTCTTCAAAGCATGGAGATGATTGCGCGTGGCAGGGCTGCTCACCGACTGTTGTCCAGTATTGAATATGTGTGTGGTTTGCTGAATTGTTGCCCATATTTACGCCGCTACAGTCCTAAATAGTCGATGTCATCAAGAAGCTGTTACCGACAACTGTTGACGCTAAACGGCGGCGGTTTTTCCCGATGCGACGTACTCAGGCTGTTTCCCTAACACGGTGGTACGTGAAATACTCAGATCCAGCTCAAGCTCACAGGTGGAGTGCTCCAAGCACTGTGCACCCACGATCTGGCCACAATGAAATACGCTTATATCGGGCGTCTTCGACATCCTACCTTAGACTGTCAACTAGTAGTCAATACTAGACCACACAACAGCGAAGTTACGTGATACACTAAAATATTTCATTTGTCTTGGTAAGAGAGATACTCCTTTTAGAAACACGTCAGGTATCTCCAGTTAAATTCCTCACTAATTTGAACTGTCAGTAGCAATAAGTCGGACTCTTAATTTAACTTCTGACGACATCGTCTCATTGAGAAAGACATATTTAGCTTTATTTCCCCAGAGCTCTTTATCCACCGGCGTATTTAGTCTGGGACTTGGTAAAGAACTATTTTGTTTACTTTAGCGCTAGGCCGTACTCTGTCATCGACAGTCTTCTAAAACGGAAAGAAAGCGCTTGGTCTGCAGAAATCTGTGTTTGCAGGGAAATTGTTCGATCTAGGAAAATTTCATACTTGATCACATGACTTATTCGGAAAATTGTCACACCGTGCATTTATCCTCGGTGCCTTCCTACAAACTGGAATGACCAGTAGTTTTTCCATACCGAGTGACATAGCGCAACGGTTAGCACACTGTACTCCCCTTCGAGAGGACGACGGTTCAGTTTCCCGTCCAACCATCCTGTTTTACAAAAATGGTTCAAATGGTTCTGAGCACTATGGGACTCAACAGCTGACGTCATAAGGCCCCTAGAACTCAGAAGTACTTAAACCTAACTAACCTAAGGACATCACATACATCCATGCCCGAGGCAGGATTCGATCCTACGACCGTAGCAGTCGCGCGGTTCTGGACTGAAGCTCCTAGAACCGGTCGGCCAACGTGGCCGGCTCCTGTTTTACATTTTCCGTGATTTCCCTACATCGCTTAAGGTCCAAAAATGGTTCAAATGGCTCTGAGCACTATGGGACTTAACATCTGTGGTCATCAGTCTCCTAGAACTACTTAAACCTAACTAACCTAAGGACATCACACATATTCATGCCCGAGGCAGGATTCGAACCTGCGACCGTAGCAGTCGCGCGGTTCCGGACTGAGCGCCTAGAACCGCATGACCACCGCGGCCGGCTGCTTAAGGCAAATGCCGGGATGGGTCCTATCAAAGGACACGGCCGATTTTTCCCCCATCCTTTCTTAATCTGAACTTATGCTCCGTCTCTAATTACCTTAATGTCGACAGGGCGTTAAAATCTAATCTTCTCTCTTTTCTATTTGTTTCATACCACATGAGCTGCTTAGTCGGTAACATTAAAGAAAATAATCTACGAACCATCCATCTCCGCAGCTAAGACTGCTAATGAGTGCCTGTACTGTGACGCAGACCTGTTGCAAATTGTATCTATGTATGTAGTGGCCGCGCAGTTTGAGGCGTCATGTAACAGGTGGCGCGGCCCCTCCCGCCGGAGGTTCGAGTCCTCCCTCGGGCATGGATATGTGTGTTGTTCGTAGCATAAGTTAGTTTAAGTGGTGTGTAAGTAGAGGGACCGATGACCTCAGCAATTTGGTCCCTAAGGAATTCACAAACATTTGAACATTTTCGTCAGTGAGTAGCTAACATTTCAAAAGAGTCGAAATAAATTATTCCGTAATCTCTAAAATGTTCCGTTACTCTCATGTAGTCTTTCCCGCAGCCAAATTCGTGACTGGCTATTTGCATTGCAGCAGTTCCTTCTATTAGGCCTAGTGGGTAACGAGTAACGGAACGGCGTTCGTTGTCCACTCCGAACTCGTGCCAAGTTGGTACTTTCCGGTAGCGGCATGGAGCAACGAATGCGTTTCTCATTTCGTTATTTTTGATGCGGAGCTAGTCGGTGACGAATAACGACACGACACATGCTGTTTGTGCTGACTGGTTCCGACTCGGTAGCGACACGCAGTAGCGAACACGTATCCCATTTCGTTAGCCTTGCTGCGTTTCTTTATTCCCGTTAAAACACTCTCGCAGTTCGAACACCTTGTCATCAAAGAGGGTGAGTGATTTAGGATACTGTCTGCATTTCAGATGGCAAAGATCAGATCGACACTTGAATTTCATTTCCTTTCTGTATCTTGTTGAATACAGACCGGGTTAGTACCGTAATCACAAAGTCTTTACTAAATTAGAGGGCTTAATGTATTTGCTTGAATCAACAGAAAATAAACGCAGAATCTGTAAACAGTGATACATCTTGGATGAAAGTGACAGACATTTACGCCACCGTATAGGGACATTACCTTTGGTGGTGCATCTCCCTAAAAAAAGCAATTTGCAGGCGAGCAAGAATTATCGACAAGAAGCTAATGAACTACCCATTAGTGTACCGGATCGGTGACGAGAAGAAATTTTAACACACAAATAAATAATCTTACCCAACAATTTAAAAGCATCAGCAAAAATAGTATATGCATAAATAGTTATTCATACGCTATAGAGCTTCATATTCACTCTGTAGCCCTAGAATACCTTTTTAAAAATGTATTACCATATCTTCTTAGAGGAGTCTTGAGCAGGTGCAAACAAACCGACTATCACTTTACCTCAGTTACTTGTTCTTTGTTGTATTACACTGGGTTTCACCACTTTGCAGCAACATAAATAAAGTTAAATGTTCTGTGTGCCGTATCTCCACTGCATGTTAGTTAGTACTGGCAAAAGGGCTTCCTTAAATTTCTGTGACAGTTTTTCTTATATTTTTAGAACTAACATGCTGCCTTAGCTTTGCCAATGAGATCTCGGTATGCACCTTTCATGAAAAACTAATAACCTTTAAAACATTAATAACTGGAACGTAGTGGAATTGTTGATACCTGCTTAGCTGACTGCCGGCACGGTAGCTCAGCGGTCAGAGGGCTGCTTACCATCTGTAATAAAAAAAATAAAAAATAAAGTGAGTAAAGGAATCAACGACCAACTTGAACGAATGTCTCGTGACGTCTTCCCAACCCAAACGCAATGAACAATACCGAACGAAATGAGAAAAAAAGTAGTAACGTTTTTGCCTACCATGCAGCGGGCCTGGGTTCGATTCCTAGCCAGGGTAGGTATTTTCTCTGCCCGTGGACTGGGTGTTTTGTTGTCCTCATCATCATCTAATCATCACCGACACCCAAGTCGCCCAATGTGGCAGCACTTGAAATAAGACTTTCAACCTGGCGCCAAAAGTTCCCCGGTTGGGGCCTCCTGGCAGATATTTTAAACTATGAAGAATGTTTCATAAATCGGATGAAGCTGCATTTAAACACTGTGATAGGTGAAAAAAACAATAAGTGGCTGAGAAAAATTAGGTACGTCTGATGATCAAAACCAAGACATTTGATTTTGCAGTCTCTCAGTTACTTACATTTTTTTGTACTCCAACCATCTCTTTTAGTCTTGCTTCCATGAAAAAGAAAAATTTTGATCTCTTTCTTCCTGAAATAATCTTAATATCTTCTTCCATAAATTATAATTTTGATCAATCATAAACTTGAGGGAGGAAGAGTCACTCTCTCACTATTCTCCATATATAAGGGTACAATTTAAAGTTGAATTTTCGACCAAGACATCGTGTTTCTGAGGCGACAGGAAGTTATCAGCCTGAGCAGGCATTTATGGAAGCATGTACATTGTTGGTGTATGTGGGATCCCTATGGTTGCTCTCCTTCAAATAGTATTTTTGTGGAGTACAGAACAAGCAAACAGTTTTGTCATTTAACAGTAAATATTGCAGTGGACATTTGGGGCTCGAAAGCCACGTGCAGCTATTAAGGAAAGGAACATCTTGAAGCACTTACTGAGGTCTGAATTCTGGACCCAAGAGCTTCTCCCACAGTGTGCAGACAGTGCGTTTGGTCGCAGAGGCGGGAAAACGGCCTACCTTGACGTACGTGTTCGGAGCCTGTTGCCATTGCAGAGACTGTGGGCGCAAGAGAAATCTAGATAGCCCAGCCAACGCATTACGATAGTGTCTTAAGTGCCTTTTGTGAATAGGGATGGCAGCCATAAAATTTCGTGAGTTGCCATTTTCACCGTGGACCAGATACTATAGAAGGAGCCACCATGTAGTGTCATCCCTCGGCCCGCAGAGATTTTTAGGAAGCCTCTGCTCTTCAAAAAATGTTTAGAAGGAACGCTACATTTATGGTCGCTCTGAAATTTTCTATGTACGGACACAAAAGCTTTCTCTTAGTTAAGTCGTGGTCCCTGGTCGGACACACAGTAACGTCCAGGCCGTCCAGGTAATGATCTCCAATGACAAATGTGTTGTTCACTTTAGAGCTGTAAGGGAACTCAAAATAAAACGCTACCAAAAGTGGCCGAGGAAAAAGTAAGTCGGGGGCACAACGCCTTCTCCTCTCTGCGCAGGAATGTGCGAGTCAGGGATTGGCCGCTTCACCTGAAAAGAGAAGAATATTGTTAACTTTGATTATGATTGGCCAATGAATAGAGCAGATGAGTTAGAAGGGGGACATGGAGCTCGTGAAGTTTTGTGAATGGCACGAAACCGTTGTGGGTTTGATGGGAAGTGAGGGGAGGAGAGGAGGAGGAACTTGGTATTCCGATTCAGACTTCGGGCTGGACTTTGGCTTCCGATTCAGACTCTGGAATGGAGTGGGTCTTCTGATTCAGACTCCTGTCTGGAGATGATTCTGATCTTGACTTTCGTTGTGAGTGGGTTGCACAGGGGACACTTGTCCGGGGCGTGACTTTGCACTAGTACTGGTCTTGACTGGGGAGGCTGTGGTGAGGACTTAGCTCTACCAATGGTTTCGACCTCATTCATCTCGGACAACTCACTTTGTCGATGACGTCTAATTCGTGACAGGTCTGCCGATTTGACGTTTGATCTCCTTGTGCGCATTGCGGTATAAGTGAATCAAATTGGTCCATGGTATGACCGGCGAACGGCTGTGTCACACATTGGTATTCACAGAAATGTCAGATCTGCGTCAAAGAGAAATTGGGATCCGTCTAACAGTTGCCAGCCGCGACTTTGAGTATTTCCTGCCCACGTTACGGAACTACAGGCGCCGCACAGTGCTGCTCTGCAGACGCTTGAAACATGACCGTCGGCTGAGACAGCGCTGCACATCGAGAAAAGGGGTATTGTATTGCTGCTCCGGCTTATTATGGTAAATAATATCACAATCTCGCCGCTTGTTCTCAGCTGCACCATCGTAGTATAACATCTGCGTAGAATAAATCCATCAAGGTCTATTCGATGTTAGAAAATTTCAGCTTGCGTTATCCATATACTGAGCCAGAGCAAATAGTTCAAAAAGACAAACCTTTGTCTTTTCAAACAGGCGCCACACAGGGTTGTTAACTGTTTGTTTCATATTTATGCTGCCATCAGACCATTTTTTATTTCTGTCATCAAGCTTAACATGTATTTTTGTCCAATTTTATTCAATAAACATTTGCCATAACTTTTGTGAAAGATCAGTCGCGTGTTGATATATTAATCACCCAACAACAATGGACAAAAGAAATGACAGGACCACCATTTCATTAGTACTACACTGAAGAGCCAAAGAAACTGATACACCTTCCTAATATCGAGTAAGGTCCCCGTGAGTACGCAGAAGTGCCGCAACATGACGTGGCATGCACTCGAATAATGTCTGAAGTAGTGCTGCAGGGAACCGACACTATGAATGCTGCACAGCCGACAATAAATCCTTAAGAGTACGTGGGGGTGGAGGTCTCTTCTGAACAGCACTTTGCGAGACATTCCAGATATGCTCAATAATGTTCATGTCTGGGGGGTCTGGTGGCCAGCGGAAGTGTTTAAACTCAGAAGAGTATTCCTGGAGCCACTGTGTAGCAACTCTGGTCGTGTTGGGTGTCCCATTGTTCTGCTGGAAATGCCCATGTCCGTCTGGATGCAAAATGAACATGAATGGATGCAGGTGATCAGACAGGATGCTTTCGTACGTGTCACATTTCAGAGTAATGTCTATATGTATCAGGGCTCACATATCACTCCAACTGCACACGCCCCACACATTACAGAGCATCCACTAGCTTGAACAGTTCCCTGCTGCCAGACACTTGCTGTCTTACATAGGCGTTGCCGACCATAGCGCCGTCTTCTGCCTGTTTACATATCTCTGTATTTCAGTAGACATGCCTATGTCAGTTTCTTTGGCGCTTCCTTGGATAAAAACAACGCGATTTTGATTAGTCTTCATGCGTCAGTGGCTACAGACAATTTTTTTATGCACACAAGCCTTAAAACAAAAATCAACGAATACGAAACTTTACCTCAGAAGCCATGAAATGAGATATGGTGTGTTCCCGTCTTTTTTCAGATGCGATCAGTAACGAAAGTAATTGTTAATATATACGGTTTAAATTGAGGTCTATAGTCTTAAAAATCTAGTGTCACTCGACTCGGAGGGAGCCAGTTCAAATTATGGTAGTGGAAGGATATATCATTATTATTTATCTGTCAAGTGGAGCCATAGTGATGACTTGGAGTTTATGATGGCCAGACATAGAAATTGGTGCTGGGTTGAATTTAAAACCTCCCTCCAACGTTTAATGGAGTGTGGGTATGTGGCAGTGTTGATGGTGATCCGTTCGTCGGAAAGGGAGATTACACTCGGAGGTCCCATTGGCGAGAGGAATAGGCTAAGTGCCACCACCGGGTTTTAAATTATCTCTTCCCATCATCCATACGAGCAATGTGCTTTACGTTCATTCATCAGTCATCCACACATAACGCTTGTCATTTCATAAAGACTTAAGGGTTGGACAAACATATGGAAACACCAAAAGCACAACATATTACTGTGCTTAATACGGTCTAGGCAAACGGTTGGCATTCAAAACCCCTTCCAGTCGTCTCGAAATGGCTAAGTACAAGTCCTGCATCGTTTTCAAGGGATTCGTGTACCATTCTTCCTGCAAAATAGTGGCAAGTTAAGGTAGTGATGATGGAGGTGGATACCGATCACGTACCCTACTCCAAAGCAGACAACAAAGGCTCAGTGGTATTCATATCTGGTGACTGTAGTGGCCAGGGGAGATGCGAAAATTTATCCTCATGCTCACTAAATCAGCCCTGGACGATGTCAGCTGTGTCGTCTTGCAACATAGCATCACCATTCCGGAACAAACTTCGTACCGTGGGATGGACCTGATCAGCCAAAATGGTCACATAATCCTTGGCAGTAATGAGGACTTGCACATTAACCACGGGGACTCATAGAATACCACAATATGGCTGCCAAAATCTCTTAACCATTCCGCACCACGTTTTCCTGTTACGGGCATTTGGATCACTGATTAGTAGTTCAGGAATACCACTTGCAGTTTCCTCTTTCTGGAGCTCCCTTCGTGTTGTTTTGGTGTTGACATGGTTCGCGAGTGAGACGTTCACTTCTTATGTGATTTTTGCCGCTTCCGTTTTCTTATATTTCGTCACAAGCCTCTGTAATGACCGTCTTTTGGGAATTGGGTTGTTTGGGGGAGGAGACCAAACAGTGAGGTCATCGGCCTCATCGGATTAGGGAAGGACGGGGAAGGAAGTCGGCCGTGCCCCTTCAAAGGAACCATCCCGGCATTTGCCTGGGTCTATTTAGGGAAATCAGGGAAAACATAAATCAGGATGGCCGGACGCGGGACTGAACCGTCGTTCTCCCGAACGCGAGTCCAGTGTGCTAGCCACTGCGCCACCTCGCTCGGTAGCGAGTGTCTGCCACGATCAGTAAACATACACTTTCGTCCGAGTTGTGACTTAGCGGATGATGTTTTTCCGCTTACCCTCTTCAAAAATGTTCAAATGTGTGTGAAATCTTATGGGACTTAATTGTTAAGGTCATCAGTCCCTAAGCTTACACACTACTTAACCTAAATTACCCTAAGGACAAGCGCACAGCCCCTTGCCCGATGGAGGACTCGAACATCTGCCGTGACCAGCCGCACGCTTACCCTGTATGAGGAGTAAATCGGTGTCTCTCGAAACATCTCACGTTTCGGCTGTGTTGGATACGGAAGCACGTACCAAAGGAGTACCAATAATTTCACCAGGTTAGAATTCATCTAACTACGACATAATGCACTTACAACTACACAGAAAACTATTCTGAGCATGACTGACACTTGAAGCACATTTCCCACACCTTCTGTAGAAGGTAACGGCAAACTATTTCTACTTTAATCACTCGTTTCCTCAGCGAGGGAATGAATTGACTTTTGAATTTCTACGAACCAGAATATCCATAGCGAAACATGTGACATTAGGCAGCACTATGATGCTAGTGTTTCCATTTGTACCCAGAGATCACGTCAAATCAGTTCCCTACCTATTTTCTGCGCACACTAGCGCTGCCGCATTCATTAACCTTATAGCAGACGTCTGTTCCGGCCTGCAGGCAGTACCATCCTGACTCTGCTACCTCCACACGCCAGGAATCGTTCCCCCGCCGCTCACCTAACGATCCGTGCACAACAGATGGGGCAGTGTGTCTTCTTTCAGTTGCAATTTCCGCGATGTTACCGCGTGATAAATTTTTGTTTATCGTGATCAAGTAACAGCTGCATATACTGCGAGGATACATGTTAGTAAAGCCTAATGTAATGGAGCATAAATCTTTTATAGAAATCTCTTATAGAAATATTTTACTAAAATTAGGGAACGGGATTGTAAAAGAGATTTTTGCATAGAAGTCAAACATATTACGAATGGAGAGGTCTCCGGTGCAAATGTTGTTAAACTTGAAATTGGAAGCCGGCCGAAGTGGCCGTGCGGTTAAAGGCGCTGCAGTCTGGAACCGCAAGACCGCTACGGTCGCAGGTTCGAATCCTGCCTCGGGCATGGATGTTTGTGATGTCCTTAGGTTAGTTAGGTTTAACTAGTTCTAAGTTCTGGGGGACTAATGACCTCAGCAGTTCAGTCCCATAGTGCTCAGAGCCATTTGAACCATTTTTTGAAATTGGAATTGTGATTGATTTAATCTGTAAGGAAATTCAGTAATTTAAGAAACACACCTGTCGATACATAGCAGACATATTTAGTTTAAATAAGTTCGCAATAAAGACATGGCACTTTCAAGTAATATCGTCGTGTCTTTGTGACAAATGAGTGTTACAGATTGATCAGGTACCATAAAAAGCGTCTTGATTTCTTCTGACGGCGAAGGTAGTAAACTACAGCACTTCATGCAAATTTTAGAGTGAAGGAGGAGCACCATACTCTATCCAGGAATACAGGCTCAAATCCCCATGGCATCGGGCACGAAATTACACTACAGGCCATTAAAATTGCTACACCACGAAGACGACGTGCTAAAGACGCGAAATGTAACCCACAGGAAGAAGATCCTGTGATATGCAAATGATTAGCTTTTCAGAGCATTCACACAAGATTGGCGCCGATGGCGACACCTACAACGTGCTGACACGAGGAAAGCTTCCAACCGATTTGGTTCAAATGGCTCTGAGCACTGTGGGACTTAACTTCTAAGGTCATCAGTCCTCTAGAACTTAGAACTACTTAAACCTAACTAACCTAAGGACATCACACACATCCATGCCCGAGGCAAGATTTGAACCTGCGACCGTAGCGTTCGCGCGGTTCCAGACTGTAGCGCCTAGAACCGTCTCGGATAAGGAGGAGAAATGCGTACCATCACGTTTCAGACTTTGGTAAAGGTCGGATTGTAGCCTATCGCGATTGCGGTGTATCGTATCGCCACATTGCTGCTCGCGTTGGTCGAGATACAATGACTGTCAGCAGAATATAGAATCGGTGGGTTCAGGAGGGTAATACGGAACGCCGTGCTGGATCCCAACGGCCTCATATCACTAGCAGTCGAGATGACAGGCATCTTATCCGCATGGCTGTAACGGATAGTGCAGCCACGTCTCGATCCCTCAGTCAACAGATGGGGACGTTTGCAAGACGACAACCATCTGCACGAACAGTTCGATGACGTTTTCAGCAGCATGGACTATCAGCTCGGAGACCATGGCTGCGGCTACCCTTGACGCTGCATCACAGACAGGAGCGTCTGCGATGGTGTACTCAACGACGAACGTGGGTGCACGAATGACAAAACCTCATTTTTTTCTGATGAATCCAGGTTCTGTTTACTGCATCATGATGGTCGCATCCGTGTTTGGCGACATCGCGGTGAACGCACATTGGAAGCGTGTATTCGTCATCGCCATACTGGCGTAACACCCGGCGTGATGGTATGGGGTGCCACTGGTTACACGTCTCGGTCACCTCTTGTTCGCATTGACGGCACTTTGAACAGTGGACGTTACATTTCAGATGTGTTACGATCCGTGGCTCTACCCTTAATTCGATCCCTGCGAAACCCTACATTTCAGCAGGATAATGCACGACCGTATGTTGCAGGTCCTGTACGGGCCTTTCTGGATACAGAAAATGTTCGACTGCTGTCCTGGCCAACTCATTCTCCAGATCAATTGAAAACGTCTGGTCACTGGTGGACGAGCAACTGGCTCGTCACAATACGCCAGTCGCTACTCTTGATGAACTGTGGTATAGTGTTGAAGCCGCATGGGCAGCTGTACCTGTACACGCCATCCAAGCTCTGTTTCACTCTATGCCCAGGCGTATCAAGGCCGTTATTACAGCCAGAGATGGTTCTTCAGGGTACTGATTTCTCAGGATCTATGCACCAAAATTTCGTGAAAATGTAATCACATGTCAGTTATAGTATAATATATTTGTCCAATGAATACCCGTTTATCATCTGCATTTCTTCTTGGTGTAGCAATTTTAATGGCCAGTAGTGTACGTTGTAGACTAGATAAGAGAAGCCCCTTGTTATACTGAATGTGATATTTCAAGCCATCGGAGTGTTGTTATTTCTTAACGCAAGGTCGGCACACGAGCGCGGCCACGTAATGTTGAGTGGCGATTTAGTGATCTGTATTGCGTTTTCAGTAGTCAGTTTGCATCTTGTTGTGAATACAATTCTGCAGATTGCGTTTTTAAATCGAACAAAGACTGTTTATTAAGGAAACTTTTTTTATGTAAATCGTTTAAAACGTTAAATGTAAGGTTCACGATAAAATATCCAGAGACAGCTGCTCCCGCAAAAAGTGTTGGGCAGAAATCGATCACTAAATTTAGAGCAGCAGGTTCACCCGCTAGCCGCAAACCGGAAAAGTGTAAAGAACGTTTTCTCGCCGAAAAATAGTTGAATATTTTCACGAGACTATGGAAATCAATTAAACATTTATCCTGCACTGAAACCAACGGATTATTCAAAACGACAACACTACTGCGAATGGTTACTCACGCACTTCGCTGATGGTTACCTGGATCCGAATCTTTACTACAACTCAGACGAAGCGTGGTTTCATCTTAGAGGATACGCGGACTCTCAAAACTCATGCTGTTGGTCAGCAGACGATCCCAGGAAACGCTTTGAGGTGCTCCTGCATTATCTGAGAGTAGGCGTTTGGTGTGCGTTTGAGGCCAACTACTTATTGGCCCCAACACCGTGAACTCTCAAGTGTATGTAACGGAATTGTTGCAACCATTCATAGTGCAGCTAACGGAGGAAGAACGAGAGAAAAACTTTTACCAGTAAGATGGCATTACGGCGCATACTTCACGGATTTCAATATTGTACATTCATAAAGCTTTCGGAGAAGAATGTACACTTCCTGCAGGTTTGTGGCCTCTCAGATCGGCCAATCTGTCTACCTATGCTTTTTAGTTGTGGGGTAATTCAAAAAGTAAAGTCAACAGTAACAACCCGCATACAACAGACGAGTTTCAAACAAATGTTTGCAGTGAGATTATGGAAATGAAACCAGATTAATTGGCAAAAGTTTCCGGAAACATGTTGAAAGATGCTGAGTTGTGTATCGAAGTTTACGGTGAACATTTTCAGCACCTCCTGTGACATACTCGTATTGTTCTATTGAATGATCAGTACGTTGTTTTTCATAGTAGTGATTTACTTCTCTGTTCTCTGTATTTGCAATAAGTCAGTGAATTGCCTCTGTGTTGTTTGTAAGACATGGGGCCTGTTTTATTTTGTCCTCACTGTAAATGACTATAGGTATCAGAAAAGTTGTCAATCAATTGTACGTATACTTACTGGATAGTCATATCCTGAAACATGCATCATCCGAAAGAGAAATCTTAAGAAAATTACACAATTCCGTAAAAGAATGCATTGTATCTGTCACTGCCTATTAATTATTCTGCCACAAATACTGGCATCAAATCAACAAAAATAGTGCTACCAACGAAATCAGCTTCATGATAATTAACAGACCGTCATTTTAAATTAGAGCACGTTTTCGAAGCACTCATTAAGCTTGTTTATTTTTTGTAGGGAACTATACGAACGTTGTGATTCTGCGACAACTAGCTTTACATATGATATTAGATATGCAAATTTTTCTTCCACACTGATGCTTTCAAAACCATTTATGCTATGCTTATCAAAATTTTATGCTAAATTTTATTAATATGTAATTATAACGCATTGTACAGTTGAACTATCATCTTTCAACAGAACGAAGTGCATTGCAAGCGCCAATGTCAAATGTCTACACACCACCAACTTATGCAACAAGAAAGTCAGGGCGGACGCTGCGTTGCGAGTCATGGCGCGGGAGAGCAAAATTCTGCAGTTTGTGAGCAAGTAAAGAGGTATTTCATGCCGGCCGGGTTGTGTATGAGATGGTTCAGTTTGCTTACAGACCGAGCACGCAGCTGGAACTAAAACAAACTCGGATACCGTCATCTCCTTGGGCGGCACGTCAGCTATCAAAACAAGCCAGAGAAGTGTGAGGGCGATCCACTGTGTCAGGTATGGTGTTCAAATTAAGACAGTGAAGCGCGAGTTTTACAATTTCGGACGCGCCGTTTGCAAGTGCAAATTCATCAGAGTTCATTCAACAGCGACGTGTGTTTTATCTGATGTTGAGAGATACAACAAACATGAAGACCGAATTATGAAGCGTTGTAACACCTTTTAGGCAAAGAAATCAAGATAAATTCGCATATTACAATAGTGGTGTATCTATGGGCACACGAGTGCAGTTTGTATTGTTTCCACATCTCTCTAAGGTTATGGTTCAATGTTATATTATTGCCAGTTCCCCTGAAGAGGTCGATGTCCTCCTTGGTCACCAACCTGAGACAGTTTTCTTTCAATGTCGCCGGTCAAAATCCTCTTTGGTCGAAGTACTGAGACATTTGTCCTCGTTCAAGGTTGTGGGTCAGTGTCTTTGCTCAAATTCCTGAGACAGGTGTGTTTCAAGGGCATAGGTCAATATTCTGCCTCCTAAGACAAGGGGTCATTGTTCTCTACAAGTCAGCCACTTGGCTTAGCGTCTTCATCTTATATAAAAATATGTCCATAATTACTTATTACCTGTCACACTTATAACCATTATATATTGTTCAACTATGATGGTGATATTGTCACTTTTTATGTGCAGCACAACTACCAATGTGAGTGGATTGAGGACTGAACATCTGGTTTCGTAAATAATAACAAGGAAATAGAGTAGCAATTTTTTCTATATTTATTCACAATACTTTTTACTACTATGCTTCTTGGCTACAACATAAAATACGCTTTGGTAGCACTTTTTTTCTAGAGAGGTACTTCAACAATGATAATCACCAGAAACTAATACAGAGATACTTTTCTTTTCACAATAATAATGACTAGTAGCATGAAAATACACAGTTCAGTATGTTTCCCATGAAAGTGTTTACAGCTGTCATTCTTTGTTACACTGGATCAAATCTTTTGACGGTCATTTGAATTTTTTTTATCAGTGTCAGCAGAAAAGTATACCTAGTATGAAAAACTGTTTCACTAAAAACTAGAGATTATAATGGCTAGCAGCGGGTGAAAAAAGTAGTATAATACACAAACACACACACACACATCCTCAGATGTGTACACAGTGCACATATACCATTTATACGAGCACATGATGCCAGTCACTCCATACACACACACATATATATACGCACTTACTTACGCTATAACAATTGGTGCATACTACTGTTCCACTTACACATAAGCAATTTCACTCTGTATACAGAATATAACTGCATTCTCTCTCAAGCACCTAAAAGAATAGTGTGAGAACGGTATGGTCTGAATGTCGTTGTCACAAATGAACCGTTTGCCATCATGACACAACAGATCGACTTTCAGATCCGATACAGTGTGTAGGATATGAATTCATTATCGAAAGTTCACCCATTTCACCATGTGCTTGCTGGTGTCATAACCCCTGAGCAGGCACTCTTTGTAACTGTCTACCGTGGGGGTCATTCAGTCCACATGTGGCATGCACACCCTCAGCCCGCCTTTGGGTGGCAACTGTTATCTGTAGTGTAGGCACACATTTTTGATCTGAGGCCAACAAACACCACAATCTGCGACACATTTGCCTCGTCTTCTATCAGACCGATAATATTATTGTATTGATGAATTGTACCATATGGATCATCTGCATATCCAGACGAATCAAATCTGTCATGCTGGCACCTTATTACTTCATGTGGAACACAACCCTTCATCCAAGTGATGAAACAGTTTGCATCCATTTGAAGTAACTTCGGGTTCTGTGAAGTGAGTTTTCGCAGGCTCATAATTAAACTGGTACATGTGGAGTATTGATAGGTAATATACACATACCGATACAGACGGTTTCATGAAAACTACTGTAACCTTAGCCATTTACAGAGCGACAAATCCTTCTCTGAAGATAGTGCCCAGTTTAAAATTTGACCTGACGATAATTATAATCCCTTGCGCCATAAAGCCCCTACTCAAATTCTTCATTGTTTGCCGAAAATTGCGTTATTAATGAACGTAAAAAAATCTTTCTTTAACTCACTCCTCACGAGAGCCCTCCGTTTGCTATTAAGATCCATAAACTCCTGCAGCCAGCATGACTGCTTCAAGGAGACAGTGCAAGTGGCTCTAATCAGTTCCATTACCAAACTGAGATATTGCTGGAGGTTTCTATAATGCATTACATTTCTCTGTTCAACCCCAGCGTTGTCATCAGCTTAGTGATGGAACCGTTGTGTGGAACTAGGTGCTTCGGATGTAGTGTGTCACACAAACTATCAGGATATGTCAGTGCTACCTTCACGACGTACCGTATCCTTCACTAGATTCATCACATCCGAAAGTTTACCTAATCCGGCGATTTCCTCATTCTCCAATTGACAGACAGTCTTGCGCGGCATGTCCATACAAATTGTTTACCCCAGGTTGAGGATGTAACTCAAATCGTCGAATCTTGTTGCACACTGGCAGTTCTCCGTGAATCGGGCATTCGAGATAGAGCAGCATATCGACATCGGTCAACAGTTCGAGGCTGACAACTGTCCTTTTCAACCTGGAACCGCACGAAAGCCCAGCTGCTATGTTACATAAAGCAGGAATCGGCGTGTATGCGTAAAAACTCTGCATACACGCCGGAATTTCTCGAAAATGGTCACAAGTAAGTGTACATCGATGTTCAGATATTTACAGGGCGTAAATTTTAAGTCGACAAACCAGAATAACTCGAAAAATAAGCCTCACATGAAAAAATGTATAGAATCCAAAGTTGATTATTTTCGAGGGGGACATCTGCTGGTGCTAAAATTAGCCCGCCACACCAGCCCCCTGGGGGTGGGGCAGGGGGCAACTTTAAAATTTTAAACGGGAACCCCCATTTTTAATTGCAGAATCAGATTCTACATAAAAAACTACTTACATATTGTCTTAGGCATTTGTTTTGATTCTTGGTAGTTGTCGCTGTGATTCCAGAAAATCCATGTTCTCATTTTTGCGTGGAAAATGGTTACGGATAAATAAAAAAAATACTTATTTACTTCGTAAATTTTGATTCGCTAAAACTAAAAGCCCATAGGGTGGGGTTTGAAAGAGAGGAATTAGAGTTTTGGAAATGTTGACCCAAACATTAACTTTTTCCGCAGATTCGGAGATGTTTTGTTTGTTTCGTGGGTCAACATTTGTAAAACTCCAATTCCTCTCTCTCAAACCCCGGCCCATGGGGAGAGAGGGAGAGTTTTAGCTTTAGCAAATCAAAATTTACGATTTCCACGCAAAAATGAGAACATCGATTTCCTTGAATTACAGCGCCAACTACCAAGAATAAAAACAATTGTTTAAGACAAAATTTACGTTGTTTTTTTTATTTAGAATCTGATTCTGCAATAAAAAATGGGGGTTCTCATTTTAGATTTTAAAGTTGCCTCCCACCCCACTCCCTGGGGGCTGGGGTGGCTGGCTAATTTTAGCACTAGCAGATTTCCCCCTCGAAAATAATCAACTTTGCCTTCTACACTTTTTTTTCGTGTTAAGCTTATTTTTCGAGTTATTCTGGTTCGTCAACTTAAAATTTACTCCCCGTATATGGAGCAGTCAAATGATAATAAGACAGATGGTATAAAAGTAAGGAAACTGTTTATTATTTCATAAGTAATCACCATAACTGTAAATACATTTATCCCATTGTGTGGCAAGATAGTCTATGCCTTCACAGAAAAATGTCTGTGGTTGCCCACGGAACCATGATTGTATCCAGGCGTACAATACTTCGTACGAAGCAAATCCACGGCCACAAATGCCTTTTTTCAAGGCTCCAAAAATATGGAAATCGCATGAGGAGGAATCGGGACTGTATGGAGGATGTGTAGGGGCTTTCAAACGAAGCTTCTGCAGCGTATACGAATTTGGCAACGTTTTATTTTCCATAGATTATTATCTGGCTCCATGTTAATTCCCTTTTTCACTTTGACATTGATAGTTTCTTTGGTCTGGTTTTGATATAGCCACAATGACTATTTGAAATTCTTCAAGTTCTGGACTTTCTGATCTCCGTGTCTCCTGTTTTTGGAAAGTTTTTTGAAGTGGGTCGACAATAATTTAAAGCTAAAGGCCTTGTAGGGTTCCACATGTGTTTATACTATTTCTGTTTCTCCTTTTGTGGACAGAATGGTCACCTAAAAAGCTTCCAAATGAATTTTATTTCTATATTTGCGTGTTAAAATCACCATCAGCATTTTTTATATTTATTGGGGACTTTATTTATTTCATATTCCAACTGTTCTCAAAATGTTCCAACTTTTTGGTGATATTTTTCTATTGTCTGCGTTGATTGGAGTATGACGGTTGATTAGTTTATAAACCCTCTTTGTTAATTTAACGACTAAAAGTGATAATCTTCCAAATATGGGGTGGCGTTTATTATTGTTCAACGCACATAGAATGCCGAGGTGTGTTCTTTAAAGTCCTTTCTCCGGACTTCTCTTTGAAGAACCTGTAATTTCAGACTCTAGAACGTTGTGATCCGTGAATCTTGTTTCTTAGTTTGTGAGGATTGAGATTTTTTTCTTCTCCTGTCATTTTATTTAGTTCCTTCAATTTACCAACTTTTAATATGATGTTGACATTCAGAGCTCCTAAGATAGGTTTCTTTCTTGGTTTGCTTTTAAGATTTTTAAGATGTTTCGATTAATTTTTGCACTGTGTTTCGGGCTGTTCAGAATCCTTAGCCTCAATTGCGCTGCCTGTGGTAACAATGGATTTACCTATACGGCTGCCACATGGAGTAGTCTTTCCTTTGAACTTTTCCATCATGCATAATTGTCTGAAATTTGCTTTGCAGAAACAATGACATTTTCCTAGTTGCACACTTACAATTAAGGTTTGCAAGTCCTGGAGGATTTTCAGCAGCAGCCCGTAACGCGTAGAACCGACGCTGGCCGCCTATGGCTCACTGCGAGAACTGTCTTGTCTGGATTAGAATCCGGTAAGAGCGAGGACTCTTCGACTTCTTCACCGGTGAGATGGTTTTCTTCATCCGCCGTTGATGCGGTCAGTTCTCTTCGAATATAAACCTAGGCAGGGGGCAGGGGCCTTTACAGGGTGCTATCATCCGAAGTAAAGAAGGTGTTACTCGTCCCCCCCCCCCGTTCTTTTTTAACACAGCTTGGGACTGGCTATGGTGGATTGGTTCAAATGGTTCTGAGCACTATGGGACTCAACTGCTGTGGTCATCAGTCCCCTAGAACTAAGAACTACTTAAACCTAACTAACGTAAGGACATCACACACACCCATGCCCGAGGCAGGATTCGAACCTGCGACCGTAGCAGCAGCGCGGCTCCGGACTGGAGCGCCTAGAACCGCACGGCCACCGCGGCCGGCGGCTATGTTGGAGTTCCTGGGGTTACTATACAGTGTGTTACAAAAAGGAACGGCCAAACTTTCAGGAAACATTGGTTGGTTGGTTTTGGGGAAGGAGACCAGACAGCGTGGTCATCGGTCTCATCGGATTAGGGAAGGATGGGGAAGGAAGTCGGCCGTGCCCTTTCAGAGGAACCATCCCGGCATTTGCCTGGAGTGATTTAGGGAAATCACGGAAAACCTAAATCAGGATGGCCGGACGCGGGATTGAACCGTCGTCCTCCCGAATGCGAGTCCAGTGTCTAACCACTGCGCCACCTCGCTCGGTCAGGAAACATTCCTCACATATAAAGAAAGAAAATATGTTATGTGGACATGTGTCCGGAAACGCTTACTTTCCATGTTAGAGCTCATTTTATTACTTCTCTTCAAATCACGTTAATCATGGAATGCAAACACACAGCAACAGAACGTACCAGCGTGACTTCAAACACTTTGTTACAGGAAATGTTCAAAATGTCCTCCGTTAGCGAGGATACATGCATCCACCCTCCGTCGCATGGAATCCCTGATGCGCTGATGCAGCCCTGGAGAATGGCGTATTCTATCACAGCCGTCCACAATACGAGCACGAAGAGTCTCTACATTTGGTACCGGGGTTGCGTTGACAAGAGCTTTCAAATGCCCCCATAAATGAAAGTCAAGAGGGTTGAGGTCAGGAGAGCGTGGAGGCCATGGAATTGGTCCGCCTCTACCAATCCATCGGTCACCGAATCTGTTGTTGAGAAGCGCACGAAAACTTCGACTGAAATGTGCAGGAGCTCCAGCGTGCATGAACCACATGTTGTGTCGTACTTGTAAAGGCACATGTTCTAGCAGCACAGGTAGAGTATCCCGTATGAAATCATGATAACGTGCTCCATTGAGCGTAGGTGGACGAAACTAAAATGAGATCTAACATGGAAATTAAGCGTTTCCGGACACATGTCCACATAACATCTTTTCTTTATTTGTGTGTGAGGAATGTTTCCTGAAAGTTTGGCCGTACCTTTTTGTAACACCCTGTATACGTTGTGAAACTCTACTTCTCTAACACATAGTTCACACCGCTGCACTGAGAGAAGTTGATTGTTATTCACATCCTTAAATGTGTGTCAGATTTAGATGAATGTTCCACCTTCTTCCATCTCCGTACATATTCTACAGAAGGAAGTTGCTAAACTAAATCGTGCAATACTCAACGTACCTGTAATAGTGATCACTAGATGTTTAAACAGGTGGGTTGTATTATCTGGGTTTCTGGTGTAGTACGGTACTCAGCATTTAGCACTCACTGAAAAACATTATACTAGAATAGAGCGTTTGGTTATTTGTTCAAAATAAATGCTGCTCTGGCACCTGCAATCACTGGTATTTTGCCACAGATGACCGTGCCTTCCACCTTATGGTTTTACCTTTAACTTATCAAGTTTCTCCTTCTTTTTTCTGTTGATGTGAAGGCTATACCTAGCGTATTTTCCATCTACTTACAGAATCAACCATAATCTCACCAATATCTGAATCTGGATCCAACAGAAGCAGCCTTTCCATGTTCAAATTAATTCTCTTGGTAAAGGAATTCAAATGGGGTACAACATGACGGCTCAAAAGAGACATAAACTCCACGCAAGCATGTCTCGATACCGACACTATCTTCATCAGGTGACACCTGATGGAATAATTAGGATCCCGATTAATAACAGCTCAATTAAGCGCAGGTAATTTAACAAGCGCAAAAACGTCACGGGAATGCTTATCCAGCTCCACTGGCAGATGATACAAAAGACATGTAGTGGATCATTGTGTAATTAATTTTTAAAGCTCCGAACGCGTACATTCCTAGAAGACTCAAGCGATACATTTCTTCCTACCCTGTATATCTCGCGAAAATATTATGCAGATAAAATTAGAGAGATTGTTCCTGAGTTTAGATGAAGGAGGTGTTCATTATACTGCCCAGCCCGCCCACTACCACTGAGTTGTCGTCCCCTGAGAAAACTCCTACCCTATATCCTCTATCGCTTCACCAGTGAGAGACTTGATACTGCGAACATAGTTTTTCCTACAACAATTGGCCTACATTTCTAGCACAATAACTACCTGGCAGTAATTTCTCTGGGATTTTTAAAACCTTTCTAGATGTTTTCCGAGCCCCGACAACACTTACATCTACCGTTGGCTCGTCTGTATCTAACAGAAACAACAAGTCAAACTTACCTTGCACATTTACAACAATGCTGTCTGAAAATAGTTCAATCACCTGTTGGCACTTCCAAGCAATTTTTATCATTCTCGTTCCTTAGGATCCCACATCTTTTCTAAGTTTATCTAGTTAAGCCTAAAATACAGGAGTCTACCTCTCCTGTCTCTACTGCGTATAGTACATAACCACGGAACAGTCTCACTTACTTCTCCAGTGCTCACGCCACTACAGTCACTCTAATGGGAAAGAATAATATCAACCATCACACCAAATCCTGGAAATAACAATTTTATTGCCGATCAAGCAATTTTCATTTTTGGCAGACAACAAGAATTCCGCAAAAATGCTATAATAGATTACCAAGTAAATAAAAGAGCCTATTTAAAAAATGTAGCCCACAAACGACGCTATGTTTACAGGATTCATCGTGTACGGATAGGGCGACTATGAAAAAATAAAACTCTTACTATGTTTCTAAAATTTTTGTGGGTTGTAAGATACTAGATCCAATCTAGTTTCTCTGCACCGAATAATAATTTAACGAAAGTGTCCCCATTTACTGCGACGAAAATGTAAACAAAATTTACCCTACAAATCTCTTTAAGAACATGGAGCTGTGTTTTGAATAAAATGTAAACAATGGCGAGGTCTTCAATATGACTGTTATAAAAAACAGTAATATATGTATTTACGATGCATTCTTCGATAGTGTAACTTTTATTACGAGTTAAAGAACTTACATCCTAGAGAGCACAGAAGCATTCGTCTCGCCTTCCGCTGGCAGGGCTGTCAATGGAGTTCTTGAAAATGAAATTCTAGTGTTGTGTTCATATTAATGAGCCCAGTACTGTACTGGTGAGACTACTGAAAAGGGTCTCTACATAGAAAAACTCAATCATCTTCGGCGGATTCGCCACATTGGAGAGTGAAGCGGGGCGGGGGGGATCGGTTCAAAATGGTTCTGAGCGCTATGGTTCAAAATGGCTCTGAGCACTATGGGGCTTAACATCTGAGGTCAACAGTCCCCAAGAACTTAGAACTACTTGAACCTAACTAACCTAAGGACATCACACGCATCCATGCCCGAGGCAGGATTCGAACCTGCGACCGTAACGGTCGTGTGGTTACAGACTGAAGCGCCTAGAACCGCTCGGCCATAGTGGCCGGCCGTTTGGGATCTTTCTGAGTCCGCAGGTTAACGTGTCCCTTTTCTATTAAACTTAACTGAGGTAAGATTTTTCTAGATATTTCAAGCATTTATTTATTACTGTTATAAAACTTCGACTTCGCTCATTATATCGACACAAACTTTCTTTCAGTGCCTGGTCGTCATATAAAACTGCGTACATCCCTGAAGGAACTGTGTACTGTCGTGTCCATTCCGACACACCTTCGCACTGGTCACAGAATTCGCAGCTGCTCGTCTTGTGTGTACCCTCCGATCAGAGATTCCTTCAAATGGAATGGATAATGTATGGCCTTGGCGGCACATCACCCTGCCTCCAGTATCGTTTCGTCTAGATGACTTGCCAGGATCGTGAAATTGACAGGGTACATCGACATCGACTGTCGAGACTGCGTTTGGGGCTCTCGTCCGAAGATTTTCATATTTTTGTTATTATTTTAATCGTATAATTCCGTAGAACCAAACTGAGGAGCAAATCTCCATGATCATAGAACGAGTCAACATTAAATTAACATAAAAAAGTTATAACAGTAAAGTAAAATGTACACGAATCCTACTCATATACAGACGACAAGCTGCGAGTATTTACAGGGTGTGAGTATAAATCTGGAAACATCACAAACTCAACACATTGCGGCCGGTGTGGCCAAGCGGTTATAGGCGCTACAGTATGGAACCGCGTGGCCGCTAAGGTCGCAGGTTCGAATCCTGTCTCGGGCATGGATGTGTGTGATGTCCTTAGGTTAGTTAGGTTTAAGTAGTTCTAAGTTCTAGGGGACTGATGACCTCAGATGTTAAGTCCCATAGTGCTCAGAGCCATTTGAACCACAACACATTACAGTGCCTAATACGGCATTCTAAATAGGTTCCAGTCGTCTCGAAATGGGTAAATATAGACCCTGTATGGTTTTCAAGGGTATCTTATACCATTCTTCTTTCAGAATAGTGACAAGTTCAAGTAACGATGATGGAGGTGGGTAGCGTCAAAAGCAGACCACAGAGGCTCAATGATAGTGAGCTCTGTTGCCTGTGGTGGCCAGGGAAGATGCGACAATTCATCCTCGTGCTCACAAAACTAGTCCCTGGACGATGCAAGCCTATGAACAGGGGCCCTGTCCTGTTGCAAAACAATATCACCATTGATGTATCTGATCAGTAAAAATTCTTAAGCATAGTGCCCATGGAATACCACGGTACGGCTACCCAAATCATCACCGAACCCTTCGACACCAAGTTTCCCTCTTACGGGAATTTGTATCAGTGATAAATGGTTTTGGAATTCCAGCACGCTCTATAGTTCCCTTCGTGCTGTTTCGGTGTTGACAAGGTTCCCTAGTGCGAAATTCAGTTCTATAGTCACTTTTGCAGCTGTCGTCCTCTTGGTTTTTGTCATAATCAGCGTCAATAACAGTCATTCACTATGATTAACACACCATTTCGCCCACGTTGTGACTTAGCGGATGATGTTTTTCCGCTTTCCCTGTACGCGGTATACATCTTCGATACAGTGCCTCCTGAAACACCCGACACTTAAGCTACCTTGGTTATGGATGCACCCACCATAGGAGCACCAACAATTTATTCACGTTCGAATTCACTTAGCTCCGGCATAATGCACACACACCTACACGAACACAGTTCTGACCATGATTGATACTTGCAACGTGTTGAGGACATTGCATAGGTGCCGTTCGCGGACAAATACAACAACGCAACCTGCAGACTTGGCTACCATCTGCATTTATGTTCAGGCATGCATTTCTCGCGACGTTTCCATAAATTTTTCTACCCCCTGCTTAGTATAATCAGCAATATGACACAGGAATTACATTAATTTTCTTCAGGAAGTCTCCGACTGAATAGAAGAAGGGAGCCACGCGGAAATTTCTCAGTTTACGGTTCAAATGGCTCTGAGCACTATGGGACTTAACTCAAATTGGTTCAAATGGCTCTGAGCACTATGGGACTTAACATCTATGGTCATCAGTCCCCTAGAACTTAGAACTACTTAAACCTAACTAACCTAAGGACAGCACACAACACCCAGCCATCACGAGGCAGAGAAAATCCCTGACCCCGCCGGGAATCGAACCCGGGAACCCGGGCGTGGGAAGCGAGAACGCTACCGCACGACCACGAGATGCGGGCGGGACTTAACTGCTGAGGTCATCAGTCCCCTAGAACTTAGAACTACTTAAACCTAACTAATCTAAGGACATCACACACATCCATGCCCGAGGCAGGATTCGAACCTGCGACCGTACAATTTCAGTATGTTGACATTCTTGTATTATGTGGTTGCGACACGTGGACTTCCCTGCCTTTTCAGCTCCAATGCATTCCAAAGTTCTAATGCATCTACTTGTTCTTTCCGTGGATGGACACGAGGAGCCATTTCGGGATATTTACTTTGAAGTCGTGAAAGAACTAGTTGCTGTAGTCTCAGAGACGTGAGCAGGGCCATTACCACATGACCCTTGCCAAAATTGGGAGACAATTACGTTGTGAACTCGAAATAGGTTTAAGATGTTTGGAGGTGTACTTCTGAACGAAAGGCTTTTCTGGCTGCAACAAACTATTGGTTGCTTAGCAGGCGTTGGATCTAGAGAAGGTTACTTGGCTTCTAGTGACGATACCAGACAATGGGCAGCTACAGTCATTTTATGTAAATGCTCTTATAGGTGAAACTCCATGGCTGAGAGTGTGGTTCACAACGGAACTCATCGTTATTGTTCGTAAAAAAATGCGTGTGAAATCTTATGGGATTTAACTGCTAAGGTCATCAGCCCCTAATCTTACACACTACTTAAGCTAAATTATCCTAAGGACAAACACACACACCCGTGCCCGAGGGAGGACTCGAACCTCCGCCGGGGCCAACCGCACAGTCCATGACTGCAGCGCCTAATACCGCTCGGCTAATCCCGCGCGGCCATTGTTCGTCAATCTCTGAGCTTAACACGAATCATAAAGGCGATTCCCTGAAAGATCACTCAAGTGAATCATTTTCTAGTGATATTCCATCTGCCCGTGGCGAGTGAAATTAGTCCTTGCTGTTGCGTTAATTCAGTAAGACAGATTATTTCGATTTTAATGTGTGATGATAAATCAGTGGCTCACCACGAAAATTAGAAATATGACGCTTGGTGATGCTTACTTGTTGAAGGAGGTGGTAAATACATTAATTGTGGATTTTCTGTGATCCCTTTTCATTGATAAAAAATTCTGGAGTAGCTGAGTCCATATACCGATCCATGTACACAAATTTAGGTTTTAGATGTTGTGCCTAAATCATTTAAGGTAAATATTGATATAGCTCCGTTGAAAAGGACACATACGACTTCTATCCACATCATTTTTCTATAAAAATTTATGGTCCGTCTCTGTTTATGTCCTCGCAAACGGGACATTAACTCATTATCTTCCTTCTTTGAAATGCCGGCCGCGGTGGTCTCGCAGTTCTAGGCGCACAGTCCGAAACCGTGCGACTGCTACGGTCTCAGGTTCGAATCCTGCCTCGGGCATGGATGTGTGTGATGTCCTTAGGTTAGTTAGGTTTAAGTAGTTCTAAGTTCTAGGGGACTGATGACCACAGCAGTTGAGTCCCATAGTGCTCAGAGCCATTTGAACCATTTTGAACCTCCTTTGAAATGACCGCCTTTGGCAACAAGGCGTTTAACTGTAACCTTTCTTCCTTCAGATAAGGGGCAGTACGCTACGAAACATTTTCTTCCGTATTCTCCTGTGTGAGGCAACGTCAGTTTACCGACAAGAAGGAAGGTGATTTTGGCACTGGAATTGTAGTTGCGCTCTGTTCATGGCCTTCCCACTAAGGGAAGCTTCTTGAACCGAAGTTGGGGAACAGAATGAACAAAACTGAATTAAATAGAACTGACAGCTAAACAAATGATAAATAAAAATATGAAACAGTAACTTGGTAGAAAGTTTGTTACGCGAGTTTCTGCCTTTCAGTGAGTTTTTACATTGGTAAAACTAGAAGCTAATGATTTGTGGGTCAAAATTAAAAGTTACCCACTTTGATTAAATTTTCCCCGAGACATTTAAGTCTCATCTTTATCCACTAGAATGATAACCATTGTGCTGCAATGGTGTAGTGGTCAGCATTTTTGGATAATCAGCAAGGAGACCCGGTTTCGAGTCCCGGCCGCCTAGAACATTTAATTCATATCTTCAGCTTTCACCATTATCCATTTTGATTTGAGTTTCGAAGTTATGACAGGGGCACTGGCACACAGTATGGTGATTAATAATTTGTGGCCGCGCGGAGTTCAAAATGGCTCTGAGCACTATGCGACTTCACCTCTGAGGTCATCAGTCGATTAGAACTTAAAACTAATTAAACCTAACTAACCTAAGGACATCACACACATCCACGCCCCAGGCAGTATTCGAACCTGCGACCGTAGCGGTCGCTCGGTTCCAGACTGTAGCGCCTAGAACCGCACGGCCACTCCGGCCGGCCCGCGCGGAGTGACCGCGTGGTTTCAGGCGTCATGTCACGGACTGCGAGGCCCCACCCGCCGGAGGTTCGAGTCCTCCCTCGGGCATGGGTGTGTGAGTTGCTCTTAGCAGAAGTTCGTTTAAGTTAGTTTAAGTAGTGTGTAAGTCTAGGGACCGATGACCTAAGCGGTTTGGCCCCTTAGGAATTCACACACATTTGAACATTTGAGTAATTTGTGAACGTTTCGTCTCCTTCTGTGGTCGTGCACACTGCGGTGACGATGATAGTTGCTGTAGACACGATTCCGCCAGGATACCTTCTGGGCGAGCACTACTCCTTTCACACAGTTTGACAACCTCTTACCAGGAGACGCTCGATTTCGGATTTTGGATTATAAGCTGAACTTCGGTAAACGGAGTATATGTGGCGCACAATCAGAACCTGTAACACGCTAGACCTCTGCTACTTAATAGCCATAGCAGCCGGCTCCCCAGAAGTTCCTTCCAAAGTGTAATTAGTTGGCAAGCGGCGCGACAGCTGGCCAGAGGCGGCGCCCTATAAACACTCCGTACTGCCCGCTGCTCGCAGCTGCCGACCACACCACTTGTTGGCATTATTTACGTGCCCATTACGCAACTTCAGTACTTACAAGCTGTCAGCAACTTACGTTGAACGTTTTCTATTTCTGAATATAACTCTCTATTGGTGGTCAATTTTATGGGAAGCTAATCTCCGTGTAAGTGTAGAAACGGTAGCTGAGAGGAGACTGAACAGTGCATCATATAGATACATGTTACTTTTTTGCACCTACGTGCCTGTCAAATAACCTTCCTGAAGTCATCTTAAGGAAAGTAGAGTCGTGTGCACCATCTCTACGAGTCGCTTGAACCTCATTCAGTGTATTTAACTGTTTCAACTATTAAAACTCTGCTCCAGAGTCGAACTCGAGTCCCTGTCCCTTCCGTCTACAAATCATCAGAGAAACGTAGCTTGCCCTATTCTCATGCGATATTCTGAGAACCATGGATAAAGGGCAAGAAACAGATTCCGTATTCGTAGTCTTCTGGGGAGCTTTTAACATAGCGCCCCACTGCAGACCGTTAACAAAGGTCCGGCAATACGGAATAGGTGTCGAGACATGTGAGTGGCTCGAAGACGTCTTAAGGATGTAGTCTTTAACGCCGAGTGTTCATAAAGGACAAGCTTATCGTTATGAATGCCTCACGAAAGTGTGATACGGCAGCTCTTGTTCCCTGTATACTGTACATAAATGATCTGACAGATAGGGTAAGCAGAACACGGCGACTATTTCCTGATGACGCTGTGGTATATGGGAAAGTATCGTCGATGAGGGACAGTACAACGATACAGGATAGCTCAGACAGAACTTCTGTTAGGTTTGACGAATGACAGCGTGCTCTAAATGTAGAAAAATGAAACTTAATGTTGACTAGTAGGGAAAACAATCCTGTAATGTTCGATTAGAACCTTGTCGCAGAAGAAGCTGAGTAGGAAAGTCACTGTGGTGTAGTGTTTATGATATTACAGATCAGATAAGTTTTGAACTCACAATCCTCCACGCAAAACACTAGTATCAAACCAGTACACCAAGGTGACTGTACTACTCAGCTTCTTCCTGTAGGAATAATGTCACGCAGACGAATTTGTAATTAGACGAATGACGAACACGAACTTCAATTAACGAAGGTTTATTCAGCACTTGCACGTACCAGAGCGCGGAGCGAACTGTCTCCGGCCAGAGCAGATACAGTATATATACAGCTACAGAACATTCCAGTACAATAATTCTTGACATTTGTGGATACTTCTAGAATGCAGTCGAACCGAACATAGTAATTAAAGTTCTAAAGTACAGGTGAGTTTTGAACTCACGACCCTCCATGTTACAGTTTAGTATCATAACCACTACACCACAATGACTATGCTACTCAGCTTCTTCTGCGACATTGCTCCCTCCTTAAGAGAACAACGTCTCGGTGTAACGTCCTCCTAGTCCGGCAACGAGTCATCGGTCCTGCATACTCCGACTCCCGATGACTGATGTTCGCTCTGCCGGTGGTCGTCTTACAACTTCCTTCGCCCATACGCTCTTCGTCACCTTTCCGCTTGTTGCCTGTCGCTGGAGCTTCGAATTTATCCTAGGTTGCAGGATCCTTATAGGGATTAATTCGAAGAACTTGGCCCGTATCTCTGATCTTTCGTCGTCTTGTATCGGGGTCGAAATTTTCGACTTCATAAGTAAAGTTTGACTACTGTCTTACAACCTAGTAAGGTCCGAATTAGCGCCTGAGGAGCTTCTCAGAGAGACCAACCTTCCGAATAGGAGTGAAGATCCAGACGAGGTCACCAGGCTGGTAGACAACAGGGCGGTGGCTCGCGTCATACCTTCGGCGGTCGTTTCCTTGAGCCTGCAGCGTGCGGAGTCGAGCTAACTTCCGAGCTTCCTCAGCTCTGGTTATCACCTAGCCGATGTGGTGTTCGTCCACGTCATCAGGGTGTAACTGAGACACAGTGTCCATCGTCGTAGTCGCCTCACGCCCATGCAACAGTAAAAATGGCGTAAATCCTGTGGTATTTTGTTTGGCGGTGTTGTAGGCAAACATCACGAAATGTAGCACCTCACCTCAGTTGCTCTGCTCAGCATTGACGAACATTGATAGCATGTCGGCCATGGTGTTATTAAGGCGTTCAGTAAGCCCGTTAGTTTGCGGATGATAGGCAGTCGTCATGTGATGAATAATGTTGCACTGACGGTTTATCTCTGTCACAAGATTCGATTGCAAAACTTTCCCTCGATCCGTAATTAACGACCTTGAGGCACCGTGTTTTAATACAATGTCTTCCATGATGAATTTGACAACCTCGAATGCTTCGGTTGTTTTCACGGCTTTTGTGACGGCTTATAGCGTGTCAGATAATCAGATTCAACGTGCTCTCCGCCCAACCAGTACAGCACAACCTGTGGAGATGGATGAAATCACGAGGGAGGAGGTAGGCACTGCGTTTATTCCATATACAGGCGCACTCTCGGGGAAAATCGCCCGTATGTTGCAGAAACACCGGGTCGGAACTGTGTTTTGTCCTCCGAATAAAACTCGTTCACTGGTGGGGAGCGCCAAAGATGACCTCGGTTTGACGAAGGCCGGCGTGTGCCAGATTCCGTGTCAGTGTGGCAAGTCGTATATTGGTCAGACGATGCGTACCGTCGAGGATCGATGCCGCGAACACCAGAGGCACACTCGACTGATGTATCCGATCAAGTCGGCGGTCGCTGAACATTGTTTGTCGGAAAATCGCGCTATGGAGTATGAACACACGAGGATTCTGGGACAGACGTCGAGATACTGGGACAGCGTTGTTAGAGAGGCCATCGAAATTCTCACCAATGACGACCTCATAAACCGTGACTGTGGCTATAATCTTAGCAAGGCTTGGGAACCAGCGATTGGGTTAATCAAGAGTAAATCGAGCAAATGTATAGTTGTAACGACCACGGCGGACAGAGCCATCACACCGACGTCATCTCAGACGCCGTCGCAATCTGTTCCACCGCGCGACCGTGGCGCGGGGCGCGGACAGCGGAGTGAGCGCGCCGCGGGCGGAGGGTATTTAAATCGGCTGCCGCCGCGACCGAACCCAGTTCCCTCTGAGCAGCCATAGAGTACGGATCTCCGTGCCGGCACGTTCACAGGAGCTCAGTCCGTCAGTTCACCTGATGATGGCGACATGTATGATCGCCGAAATATTGTGCCCATTGGACACTGTAGACCGGCAGTACATCCGTGGATATTTTGATTATCAAATACGCCGGGAGAAACTCAAGAATCACACCATTGAGAAAATTTAGAGAACCATCATTTGCAGCTGACTGTACAACTATTCTACTGCCGCCAACATAAATTACTCGTATGGATCAGGAAGAAAAGATAAGAGAAACTGGGGTTCATGCCGAGGTATATAGACAGTCATTTCCCCATCGCTTCATTAGCGATTGGAGAAAGGAAGGAAATGACTATTGGTGGTATAAGGTAGGTGTAAATGTGTTTACGAGGAGTGTGCTACCCATTCTATTTCCGTGCCTGTTCAATGAGCAGAATCACAGTTTCAAAAAAGCAGTTCTTTTCCTCCAGAAATTTCATGCTACAAAGAGACTTCCCTATTACGCTGCAAAGCTATCACCTCTGTGGGAAAGAATTCAGCAGAGAGTTCGGCTTAACCACTGTCTCAGGGCTATTCAGTAACGACATTTTTCTTCTCTGTGGCCGAATGTACGAAATTAGGGTGGCGCACAATTTTAACTTTTTAACAGATGTTCATTACAGCGTACACCACGTTACAGAGTAGCAAAATGTCGGATAATTCTCAGTTCGGTATGTTCGTGTACGAAACCAGGCATCGGTTGTATTATGTGCGGGGATTCGATGCGGATCTGGTACACCTTCCAAGAAAGATAACGCTGTATGTATTACACTATACGACGCAGGAGAGCACAGATTTATCTCATAGTAGAGTATAACATTTCTGGTAAATAACAAGTAGAAGACCACCAGGAACAGTCTTATTTGGTTGATGAAAAATAAATGTGAATTTTGTTTTAAATTCTTTAATTGGGTGGGGAATCTGAATCGTCAGCGTCTCAGAAGGGAGAAAAATCGTGGTCGTGTCATCAGCCAATAGCAAAGCCTTCCATGGCTTTGTCGCCCTCAAATCGTTTACCTATTAGTGCCATTATGAGTCGGTCAAAAGGAGATAAAATTCGCAGTGCGTTAATAGATAACGAAGACTGGAATACTTCCAGATGTATTCTTATGAGTAGCTTTGACATCATTCCCACATTTTTGTTGCCACGAAAACTCTTTGATAATGTAATTAAATGAATAAACGACCCGCTCGTACAATAAAATTTGCAGTGTGTCTCTTTAAAATAGAGAGAAGTCCTACATATCAGATCGAATCCCATCCCGCCCTTCCCCAGCATTCGACTCACTTTTTACCGTCAACAGCCTTTGATTAAGAATATCGCCCCCACTCCTTTGACTTACGTTAGGTTGACGTTTCGGAAAAAAATAAAGAAAAAATGGTATCCATCTTCAGAAATACCTGCAGAATCTCATGAAAGGAAAATGTTTATTATAGAGCGAAATGTTAAGGCTAAAGCCAAAAAGTGGAGGAAAAATAATTCAGAATAATCTTATCCGTTGTTTCGAAATCTCTGTATTAACCAAGTAAGAAGGTGAAAAAAAGCACCTATATAACTCTTTTATAAAAATACTTCTTTGCTCAGATAGAAACCTGTTTCAGACAGCAATTCTCATTATTATTTGTCAACATTTATCTCAATTAGTAAATTATATCAGCAAATTTCGTTTGCTTATTTATGGCATGAATCATAATTATGAGGTTAAGGTAACTGTTCATGAAACAAAATGATCACAAAGCGAAACTGCGTGTGTTACTAGGGAAGCTAGTGGGTCCCTTTACCCTCTCCATCCACACACACACACACACACACACACACACACACACACACACACACACACACACAACAATTTAGTCACATTTACGCAGCCAACATGCACATATTTATTTGTGTCGCACATACACACTCCACTGCAAGATGTACAGTTAAATGTGAAATGTGACGCAGCTGAAAGTGTACGATAACGGAGGGAAGAAAGTAGAAGTATAGACTTTTGTGCAAAGGAGCCGTTAGTTTATAATTGTGAATGTGTGGTTGTGAGCTATTACTGGCTTCTATGAAATATTATCCTTCTTAGTAAAAATACATGTGAAATGTAAACTATTCCGATAAGTCCCCGTCTACTTGGTTTCACATACCACTTGAAACTACAGGGGATAGGCAAGATAAATGTGAACAGTGGCAGTAATGGGATGGTTGTGTTTGACGGTCAACAATGCAGGTAAGGCATGTGTTGCGCTGGACTGTGATTGCTCAATACGGACTAGGGATCACTGCAAGTTGTTTACGAGTGATGCTGACTTCGTATTTACATTCATAGGCAGAGGTCGATGTGCAATGAAAGATCTAGCAGAGTTCCAAAGAGGGCAGATTATGGGGTCCCGATTAGCATCACTAACCAAGACAGCCAACTTACTAAATGTTCCAAGAGCAACTGTTTCAACAGTCATGACAGGATACACAAAAAATGGAAAGACGTCATCGTGTAAACGTAACAGTGGGCGCAAATCAAATCTAAATGAAAGAGTTCGTCGTACGCTAACACGAATTCTGTCAAACAAACACAAAACTAACGTGACTGCGGAGCTCAATAATTATCTTGGAGACCCCGCATTTATCGACACTGTCTGCCGAGAACTTCCTAAAGCGAATATTCACGCAAGAACTGCTATACCGAAACCCTTAGTGAAGACAACCAACGCAAAGAAGCGTAAAACACGTTTCAGGAGCATAAATACTGGACGGCTGATCAGTGGAAACATCTCATATGGTCCGACGAGTCAATGTTTTTGTTATTCACAACACCGGGCCTGGTTTACGCCTGGAGAGTGCTAAAAGAAGCCTACAATCCTGATTCCTTGATTCCAACGGTTAATCTTAGAGGTGGAAGTGTGATAGCGTGGGCAGCCATATCATGGTATTCTGCTGGTTCCATTGTTACTCTGAAAGGAGCTATTACAGCCAACGATTATGTGAACATTTTAGGTGATCAGGTGCACCCTACGATTCAAATGTTGTTCCCCAACAGAGTCCATATTTCAGTCCGCCCCCGGTAGCTGAGTGGTCAGCGCAACAGAATGTCAATCCTAAGGACCCAGGTTCGATTCCCGGCTGATCGGAGATTTTTCTCCGCTTAGGAACTGGGTATTGTGTTGTCCTAATAATCATCATTTCGCCCCCATCGATACGCAAGTCGCCGAAGTGGCGTCAAATCTAAAGACTTGCACCCGGCGAACGGTGTGCCCGACGGGAGGCTCTAGTCACACGACATTTTTAAGTCCATATTTCAGAACTGTAATGCACCCACTCAGACAGCCAGAACAGTACAATCATTGTATGATGAGCATGCAACTAAAATGCAGCGTCTTCCGTGCCCAGCACAGTACCTTGTGGGCGGTAGTGGAGTGCAGACTCCGGAGCAGATTTTCGCCTCCCTCGTCACTACATGAGTTAGAAGAGGTTCTGATCGAAGAGCGGCATAACATTCCACTGGAGACTATGCAATCATTATATGCCAATATTGCAAGAAGAATCACAGCTGTATTACAGGCAAATGGGTCCTACCCCTTATTTATAAACCACTCCCAAGTAAGTACAGGAGTTCACATTATTTTGCCTATCCCCTGTATATGCTCTTCATGAGTCACCACATCAGCAACCTTTCTCACTGAATGTGTAGACAGGGACATTACATGATCATCTAGTTGAGCCACACTTGATTCCAAGAAGACTTGGTGGATGACGATACCACAGTTTTTCGCTGCAGAATCTTCCAGGTTTGGATGAGAATGATCCCCAGACGCGAAGACTGGAAAATGTGGAACACACATGATGCGGCATCGGCACGTTTTTCTACTAATGTATGATAATACCAATGCTCCAATATGGTCCAAGATGGGCAGGACAAGCCGAGTCTGTATCTCGGAACTGAGCGAGGTGGCACAGTGGTTATCACACTAGACTCTCATTCGCAAAGGCAGACGCGATCAATGATCAGCTCCGCATCATCAGGTTTGGTGCAGTAAGCTTATTAATTAGGCAGATAGCTCCACGTGTGCACCGGAATGAAAGTGATGTATACGATATGGCAATGTCTGTGTTATTCTGCCGGCCGGTGTGGCCGAGCGATTCTAGGCGCTACAGTCTGGAACCGCGCGACCGCTACGGTCGCAGGTTCGAATCCTGCCTCGGGCATGAATGTGTTTGATGTCCTTAGGTTAGTTAGGTTTAAGTAGTTGCAAGTTCTAGGGGACTGATGACCTCAGAAGTTAAGCTCCATAGTGGTCAGAGCCATTTGAACCATTTTGTATTATTCTGAACTGCGATGCAAATATGCTTCGGACATGCATCTACACTCCTGGAAATGGAAAAAACAACACATTGACACCGGTGTGTCAGACCCACCATACTTGCTCCGGACACTGCGAGAGGGCTGTACAAGCAATGATCACACGCACGGCACAGCGGACACACCAGGAACCGCGGTGTTGGCCGTCGAATGGCGCTAGCTGCGCAGCATTTGTGCACCGCCGCCGTCAGTGTCAGCCAGTTTGCCGTGGCATACGGAGCTCCATCGCAGCCTTTAACACTGGTAGCATGCCGCGACAGCGTGGACGTGAACCGTATGTGCAGTTGACGGACTTTGAGCGAGGGCGTATAGTGGGCATGCGGGATGCCGGGTGGACGTACCGCCGAATTGCTCAACACGTGGGGCGTGAGGTCTCCACAGTACATCGATGTTGTCGCCAGTGGTCGGCGGAAGGTGCACGTGCCCGTCGACCTGGGACCGGACCGCAGCGACGCACGGATGCACGCCAAGACCGTAGGATCCTACGCAGTGCCGTAGGGGACCGCACCGCCACTTCCCAGCAAATTAGGGACACTGTTGCACCTGGGATATCGGCGAGGACCATTCGAAACCGTCTCCATGAAGCTGGGCTACGGTCCCGCACACCGTTAGGCCGTCTTCCGCTCACGCCCCAACATCGTGCAGCCCGCCTCCAGTGGTGTCGCGACAGGCGTGAGTGGAGGGACGAATGGAGACGTGTCGTCTTCAGCGATGAGAGTCGCTTCTGCCTTGGTGCCAATGATGGTCGTATGCGTGTGTGGCGCCGTGCAGGTGAGCGCCACAATCAGGACTGCATACGACCGAGGCACACAGGGCCAACACCCGGCATCATGGTGTGGGGAGCGATCTCCTACACTGGCCGTACACCACTGGTGATCGTCGAGGGGACACTGAATAGTGCACGGTACATCCAAACCGTCATCGAACCCATCGTTCTACCATTCCTAGACCGGCAAGGGAACTTGCTGTTCCAACAGGACAATGCACGTCCGCATGTATCCCGTGCCACCCAACGTGCTCTAGAAGGTGTAAGTCAACTACCCTGGCCAGCAAGATCTCCGGATCTGTCCCCCATTGAGCATGTTTGGGACTGGATGAAGCGTCGTCTCACGCGGTCTGCACGTCCAGCACGAACGCTGGTCCAACTGAGGCGCCAGGTGGAAATGGCATGGCAAGCCGTTCCACAGGACTACATCCAGCATCTCTACGATCGTCTCCATGGGAGAATAGCAGCCTGCATTGCTGCGAAAGGTGGATATACACTGTACTAGTGCCGACATTGTGCATGCTCTGTTGCCTGTGTGTATGTGCCTGTGGTTCTGTCAGTGTGATCATGTGATGTATCTGACCCCAGGAATGTGTCAATAAAGTTTCCCCTTCCTGGGACAATGAATTCACGGTGTTCTTATTTCAATTTCCAGGAGTGTATGTCAAAAGGAACAGCCACTGCTCCGTCTACATCACTTATGAACTACATTAAATGTCTTCATAATTGTGAATATGGACAACAATCAGCTGTAGAATGCAGTGACGACAGTGAAATTTGGGTCTGGTCGAGGGTCGTGCTCGGATGACTAAATAGTAAGGCGACCATTTGAGTTAAGCGGGAAATCCGTGTTCGAGTCCCGGTCCGGCATAATTTTTCAGTGTCATCGTTGCATTTTATAGCTGATGGTAGTCCGTATTCGCAATTACGAATACAGTTAATGAAAGTTATTTAGTGCGGACGTGGAACAGGTTGCAATTGATAGGTACTGTTGAGGACTTAACACCGCACAGGCCATTCTCTTTCGACAGGTGCAAAGGACGTTCTATATCTACGACTTTTGAGTTAAAGAAACCGTGGTCTGACTGCTCCAGACCTTAATTCGGCGTTCAAAGAGGCTATAGGTCGTCATGTTTCGCATCAAACTGTTAGGAGACGATTGCATGATGGGAATGTCCATTCCCGATGGCGATGTCAATCAGTACGTCGAACGTCACAACATCATGGACTCCGTTACAGTTGGGAAAGAAATAATGCAGATGGGATGCACCAGGAGTGGTGACAGATGGTATTTACGGGTGAAAATCGATTCAGTTTGTACCTTGATAATTACAATGTTTTAGAGACAACCCTGTAGTATCAAAGACCTCCAGCACTATGTCCTATATGTGCAACAAGATGGAGTGATATCGTGGGATGGCATTACATGCAACCATCGTACACCCGTAATTGTTGAGGAAACGCTCCGTGGTCTACAGTACAGGAATGAAATTCTGAAACCAATAGTGGGTACCATGTTGCCAACATTTTGGTGAAAATTTGTTCTTTATGGACGCTAACTCCTGTGCTCACCGTGTTGTTCTCGTGAACAAGTTCCTTCAGCGTGCTAGGATCGCCTTCCAGTTCCTCGGACATGAATCCAATCGAACATGTTCTGAATCGATTGAAACGGTCTGTTTTTAGACGTTAACAGAGACTATGTACTCTTCACGTCTTATGTAGAATCGTCATTGAAGGTTAAGACAAATTCGACCATGGCTGGCTAGATGATCTCACAGATGGTGTGTCATGACGGACTGAAACTTGCATCCGAGCAAGGGAATCTTCCACCACATTCTGACAGTGCTCAGGAGTCCTGTGATAAGCCCCCGCCCCCCATGGGAGGCAGAAGATTTTGTCGTTACACAAATGGCTTTTTTCTCTATTTAGTGTTCTGAGGACACTGCAAATGAATAAGTCTATATACGCATGCCTCAGAAATTTTTTTTCTGTGCCAACAGTAGTGGTATAGCAACACTGGTGTAGTTACAATCATTACAGATCAACTACCTGACTTCGAAATCGGTATTTGCTCTTTATTAAAGATCACGCATGACTTCATCGATGGAATTGAATCCATGACATCATCAGTAATGTCATCATCCTTATCAGTGGAAAGCTACCCACCTCTCTTATCTTCAACCAACCACAACACAGTTTGTAAAAAATCCAAGATGTCGGAAATAGTCCAACTGCGTAAGTGGAAAACAAAAACCCCTCCATACCTCTACCTCCAACCAGTCATATAGTGCAGTACTCCTTATATCCAGCTAAACATAGTGTGCGAAATTCCAGTATGGTGTAAGTAGCTAAACTGCGTTATTAGAGAATTTAAAAACCCTTGCCGTTCTTCCCCTCCCTCTCCCCATATCTCCAACCAATTAAAAGTCCAATATGATGGAAATAGACGAGCTGTGCCGTTTATAGCCCACCAATAAACACTAGTGGTAAATGCTAATCGCTAACTGGTAGACACTAAACTATGGGCGGTAAATGCTCAATGCTAAAAGATAAACGGCTCATACATAACGGTAAACGATATGGGTAAACACTAAAGGCTTAAAACTGTATGGCAAATGACGAAAACTAAGCACTTAATAATAAGTGGTAACAGCTAAATGCATAATGGCAAATGCTGAATGGTAAAGTTAAATGCTAAATGCCTGATGCATAATGCTTTTTGATTATTGAAAATCATTAGTCACAGACAGTCTTTGATCACTGACCGTCATTGATCACTGACAATTATTGGTCACTGAGCATAACTGATCACTAACCATCAATGATCATTAACCACCATTCATCACAAACCATTACGGATCACGGAGCATCATTGATTGCTGATCATACACTATGTGATCAAAAGTCCCCTACTGCCCCCTACTGCCAGGTACTCCATATCAGCAACCTGAATAGCCGTTAAACATCGTGAGAGAGCAGAATGAGGCGCTCCGCGGAACTCACGGACTTCGAACGTGGTCAGGTGATTGGGTGTCACTTTTGTCATACGTTTGTACGCGATATTTCCACACTCCTAAACATCCAAAGGTCCACTATTTCTGATGTGATGGAGAAGTGGAAACGTCAAGGGACATGTACAGTACAAAAGCGTACAGGCCGACCTCGTCTGTTGACTGACAGAGACCGCCAACAGTTGAAGAGGGTCGTAATGTGTAATAGGCAGACCATCACACAGGAATTACAAACTGCATCTGGATCCACTGCAAGTACTATGACAGTTAGGCGGGAGGTGAGAAAACTTGGATTTCATGGTCGAGCGGCTGCTCGTAAGCGACACATCACGCCGGTAAATGCCAAACGACGCCTCGCTTGGTGTAAGGTGCGTAAACACTGGTCGATTGAACAGTGGAAAAACGTTGTGTGGAGTGACGAATCACGGTACACAATGTGGTGATCCAATGGCAGCATGTGGATTTGGCGAATGCTCGGTGAACGTCATCTGTCAGCGTGTGTAGTGCCAATAGTAATATTCGGAGGTGGTGGTGTTATGATGTGGTCGTGTTTTTCATGGAAGGGTCTTTCACTCGTTGTTGTTTTGCGTGGCACTATCACAACACAAGCCTACATAGATGTTTCAAGCACCTTCTTGCTTCCTACTGTTGAAGAGTAATTCGGGGATGGCGATTGCATATTTCAACACAATCGAGCACCTGTTCAAAATGCACTGCCTGTGGCGGAGTGGTTACACGATAATAACATCCCTGTAATGGACTGGCGTGCAAATAATCCTGAGCTGAATCCTATAGAACACCTTTGGGGTGTTTTGGAACGCCGACTTCGTGCCAGGCCTCACCGACCGACATCGATACCTCTTCTCAGAGCAGCACTCCGTGAAGAATGGGCTGCCATTCCCCAAGAAACCTTCCAGCACCTGACTGAACGTATGTTTCCGAGAGTGGAAGCTGTAATCAAGGCTAAGGGGGTCCAACGCCATTTTGAATTCCAGAATTACCGATGGAGGGTGCCACGAACTTGTAAGTAATTTTCAGCCAAGTTTCCGGAAACTTTTGTTCACATAGTGTATGTTGCACTAATTTCATTTTCCCTTAATAAGAACATGTAAAAGTAGGCTCTTGTAAAACTACACCTTCCAATCAGGACCGAGGAAAGGTTGTAATCTACCCTGTCTGCCTACAGTTTTAAATCTAGTGTAACGGCTTATGCAAAACACCTGCAAGCAACAACATTACAATACATTACATAGAGACTCCAGTTTCCCTCCTTCCAGTACCTGACATCCAACTGATATCAGAATACTGTTTAAGACCCCGCAGTGCCTGATGCTTAAATGTATAACCCATAACGCATAATGCCTCCAGGCAACAACATTCTAATATACAGTAACTGACATCCATCTGGTTTTAAAATATTAAAGAACACTGTAATATACAGTTTTCCCCCTCCAGTGAGAGACATTCCCATCTTGTCAAAATGATATTAAAGATCAAGTAATGCCTGATGCTTAAAGATTACAGAAAAAAAATTAAAAAAAATATGTTCACTCTTCTTTCAAATTATCTCAGGGAAATCCCGTTCTGACAATGTTTTCTTAAAGAAATTACAATGACTCCTTCGGAAATCGAACTAGACAGAGTCTACCAGCTTTTGCAAGATATCGTACATGAGAAATACGATTTATGTGCTAGAACTCCTACATCAGATGCATATATCACTGATCACCTATATGTTGGTGAGTATAAATGTCTTAACCCCCTCCCATCACAGGGAGGCATAATTATTATAATAATAATAATTATTATTATGATTACTGTTCACTGTACGCCAGATGTTGTCAAGCTCAGAATGAAGGTAGAATGACCCTTTATCCTCCAATAGGGTCTGGTTCTTCGCGTGTGTAACGTGTGATCTAAAGTGCACCGGGAACTACTATCAATGTCACAGCTACACAGTGTAAAAACTCTATCTTGTTCACTCGTTACAGCCTTTCAGTCATATTACAACTTTTTTCCCTTATTAAAGTGTGCATATGTAGAACAGAGAGACGGACAGACAGACAGACAGATGGGGGGAGGGGAGGCTGTTACCATGTTTTTACATGCACAATAAAGTCGACCAACCTAGTAGCTAAATGGTTAGCATCATTACCTTCAATTCAGAAGGACCTGGGTTTGATTCCCGGTACTTCATCAGATTTCGCGGAGTTAGGGAGGTCTGAAAAGCGTTGGAACTATCTAAAATCAGCGTACCAACTGCAGCTATCTGTTGGAAGCAACATTCAGTCAATTAAGTTCAATGACTCCAAGATCGATATCGAAAACAACTGCAACCGAGCGAGGTGGCGCAGTGATTAGCACACTGGACTCTCATTTGGGAGGTTGACGGTTCAAACCCGCGTCCGGCCATCCAGATTTACGTTTTCCGTGTTTTTCCTAAATCGCTCCAGGCAAATGCCGGGGTGGTTCCTTTGAAAGGGCACAACCGATTTCCATCCCCATACTTGAGTCGATCCGAGATTGTGCTCCGTCTCTAATGATTTCGATGTCGACGGGACATTAAACCCAGTCTTGCTTTCTTCCTTTCCTTCTTCCCTTAGAAACTTGGCATTAAATGCTTAAATAGATCTTCCCACGATGTTTTTACAGTCCTGAAGCCGAAAGAGAAACGACGTTTTGCGAGATGAAGCTCTGCTACTTTTACCTGCAAATTGTGGACAGAAATTTCCATACATTCTAATTTTACAGTATTGCTATAACATGAACCACTCAAAAGCAATCGACAATAATACCTGTTGATTAAAAAGATTATGAGATATCTCGCAAAGCAATGATTCCTCTGTGGATGAATACGACACAGGCCAGATATCTTTAAGGCGGAGTACGAGTTACATTATATTTCTTGCAAAGCTGCAGTCACTTATGTAGGCTCGTAAGATACAACCCTGCTGCCTTAAAGTATAATATGCATTAAAAGAGTGCTATAAAAATTGGTTTGAACCAGTTTTTGTTTTCAATTTAGTGAAAGAGAGAGAGAGAGAGAGGGGGGGGGGGGGCTGGAGGCTCTTGCGGCCGGGAGATAAGCCCTAGCAAAAACGTGTGGGAACATGTCTCAGCTCGCCTTTTTCTTGTCTCTCCGAAAAACAAGTCTCTTTGTTTGTAAAAAGCTTCCAATGGTGTTGCAATATTTTTTAAAAGAGTAAACCACCATTGGACTTTGTATTATTATATTTATCTTTTGTACTATCCAGATTCCGGCTTTCGTGCTATTATCAAGTACAATGTTAAAGGTTGTCAGACCATTATTAAGTCATATTTGTCAAATGACAATGACAAATATGACTTAATAATGGTCTGACAACCTTTAGAATTGTGCTTGATAGTGACATAAAAGCGAAAATCTGGACAGTACAAAAGATAAATATAATAATACACAGTAAAATGACGGTTTACTCTTCTAAATAAATCTCCTAGTTTGCTAAGGTCTACTTGTTTCGTCATGCCTGCTGATTGTGGGAAATGGGCGTTTCCTGGGAATATGATATGCAAACTCTGCTTCAGAACACGCGTTAAGAAATCTCTGCTGACTCAGCAGTCAAGCGAGGCTGTAAAAGGGCGAAAACTTGTTTAGAAGCTTTCAACTGAGCTGAACCGTTGGGGACAGTCAACATCTTGGGATCAGTTTGCGAGTAGAGAAACCAGAGCTTGAAATCCGCCAAAAAAAATGTAAGTATGCTTCCGCTTATCTAGTCTGTCATGGAAACGTTTTGTTTGTCATATGTATGAATACATGTTTTTTTTTTTCGTTTAATGTTGCAGAATCTGCGGTCTTCCTAGTCGAGCACACAACGGATAAAAACCTGCAGCAGCAGGAAGACCCTCTCTGAAGTATTCAGAGGGTAAAAAAGCAGAGATCCCAACTTGCAGAAGTCATGTCTGTGAACATCTGTTTTGATCTCATGGAGCAGCTGGGAAAAAAGAAAGAAAAGATTTGAAGTTTCTGCACAAAAAATGCAGCTGGGAGTCGGAAATTGTAGGAAAAAATGTAAATACTGTTCTTCTTATGCACACTGTCATTCAAATATTTTGTCTCTCATATCTATGTACACATTTTTCTCTCATTTAATGCTACAGATTTGTGGTCCTCCTGATTGAGCAGCAGTCTGATCGAGCAGCAGAAGAGGAAGAGGAAGACCAGCTGAGCATTGTGGACACCGTCGTCGTCAGATTTGGACCATATAAAGTAGTACTTTACGTATAATTATAAATACTGAGTGAACCGACCACAAGACATGTCAAAATCAGTGATAATACAGAATAATAATCTTGAGGATTCAGCTTTTAAAAATCGAATTGTCTACTGGTGCAATAGTCAGTGGTGATGGGTTTCAAGTTCCCAAACGATTTCTTGCCGATTTTCAACAACAAGGTGCTGGAGCTGAGTCGATACGCTAAGATAAATCTCACTGCTCAGTAAGTTTCTTTTGTCGAAGACAGGTGAGATTAGGGAAATGTATATGAACACCAAAAGTACGTCTCTATCACCCTCTGATGACATCAGTGAATGGTACTCACCCAATGTCACCGGAAGACTTTTGAAATAAGCTGAAAACTTTCCGTGTTCGTGAATGCGAGTGGGTGTTAAGGGGACACACCCTTTCACCCTCATAGTGCAACTGATCTATAAATGAGAGATAGCTCAAAATTCTTACACACAATTGGGGTCATTAGTCAAAGCATTTTCCAAAAAATCATTGAGATGTTTATTATATTTTGGTACTGACATCAGTATCTATAATAATATAAAAAACGGAGCACAATTTCATTGCGGTACCATTTGCTTTGGAACCACTGACTGCACAGTTTGGAAAAAGAGTCAGAGTACAGATAACTTTCACATAAGTGCTTTATGCCTCCAATTTGCTTCCCTGTTGCAGATCTGTGAAAAAGACGAGTAATTTATTTTACTACTTCAAAACTATTTAAAAATGTAGCGTAGATATCACCTACATCATCAGCATGTTATAAATTTTTCAGGAAGTAGTAGGCAACGGAGGTAGAGTAGGTAGAGAAGTTTTACTTCAGTCATTGAGGAGAAAAGTGCAACTGAATGATGAAGATTCGAGTTTTAGGAAAATCGCAAAAGAAGATTTACATATTTATTAACTTACCACTATGCTCGTTTAGAATATTCCAGCTGCAAACTCCAGTTGTCCTCCTGTTTCGTGTTTCATGATCCTCCATACTCCTTCACTTCATTCTTTTCTTTATCCTTGACTCCTTGGTAGCAGCTTCTGCAGCTATCTCTGCTTCGGTTACCCGCCGCTTACCAATAGTAGTTACAGCGGAAGCCATATTCCTTCCCGTCTGGATGCTCAATTTCTTCATAACATTGATCCTTGAAATTGCACCATCATTGAATGTTACTATTGCATCCGTTACACCAATCTTCAGCACTGTCGGCCCAAAAAATACAGTTTCAGGTATTCTCTCCCTTATACAGCTGATGAAGCTTTCATTTGAATTCTGAGAGAGACCATGCATACATTTCCTAAGTAGATTTTTATTTGCCAGATCCCTATATGTAGGCCTAATTGCCTCCATTACAGCAAGTGGCAAGGAATGCTTGTGGGTATATTCTATGCCTGTAGCTTTGCTCAACCAGTACTTGCACCACGATTCTTCCCCTTTTGGACACAAACCATGCTGTGGGGATTCATCTGTTGACATTCTGTGAAACCATGTTGCCCAAACAGCTCGCCTCATGTTCTCAAAATCTATTCCATTTCTCCTTATTGCTAGTCCATAATACTAAGTCAAAGAATCAGTTTCACTTTTTGTAAGACGACTTGGACCACCTATGTGTTTTCTGTCTCACAGTTTCTTCCCACTGAAGTCTTTACATAATTTTCTTAGCCGAGCTCCCATTCTTTTTTGTACATGTCCAACACATTCAAGCTTTTTTATCAGTGTGTCCCCACATGATCTGTGATTAACAACAGTAGTATGTCCTTTACAGTCTCCATCTCCAAGGTAGCCACGACTGACCTCTGCTCTTCTAAAAATGTTTAGAACTCCTTTCGTTTCCATGTCTCCACTTGGGCCATCAAAGTTCTTTACACAAACATGGTTGCCAATAAATTTACTTGAACAACCATGGCAGTGCTTTGTTAGACATTCATAATCTAGTATCCTACCAGTTTCAATAAATGTGACAGTTACAACCCCATTCAGAGAAGGATGACCTCTCTTCTGCCAAGATCCATCAAAAGCTGCTACAATGTCTGTATTCTCAGACAAGGCTACTGATTCTTCTGCTGCTCTTTTCATTGAGTGTTCACTTGCACCACATAAAGCATTATGTATTAAATTATTGTTTCGGTCAAACCTCAGTGGAGGCGGAGGCAAATCCATCACTGCACAAAAAGTCTGGGCAGTTCTCCTTCCCATTCCAATACATCGCATTGCATAAGCAAGCTGAATATGTACACCGTAATGTCGACTATCAGCATAGTATCACTGTGCATCTAACACGAGTTACAGGCAATCATTAACCGACTTGAAAGTCCCTTCCTTGCTGAAATGTCCTCAGAAACGTCAATACTATCTTCACAATTGCGGTACTTACATTTCACAGCACTCTTCAAAAGTATTGAAAGCATATTTAGGTTCACAATAACATTTTTATCGTTATTGCTTCTCACAATACTGCTGGGCTTGTTCTTATTACATTCAGAAAGAGAAAGGTTACGTCTAGAAGCACTGGCTGTAGACACAGTTTCCGTGGGCGACTTTTGAAGTAACTGATGTGAATTAATCGGTTGTGTTTGGAACTGGTTGCCGCGAAACTTTCGTTTGGGGATAAATTTCTTTACTCTCGGAGTTTGTAGCACAGGAAGCACACACACACACACACACACACACACACACACACACACACCGAAAAAAACAACACACAATAACTACAAAACCACACGCATATGAAATTCTGAAATCATATATTGTAAGATTTTGTTTACATTCGAACCATAGTCTTCTAGACATGTCTGTACTTTGGATCCGAGAGTCAGTGCCTTCTAGAATACACCTGTGTTAACGATCCGTATCTAACGACGAAAAAAACGGAAGAACAAAATAATGCATCACGTACTCTGACGCACTTCAAACTGACGGATGGGCGTGGTCCCTGTGCAACATTACGTTAAACCTCAATTTTAGAACGAACGGAACATTATAAAGCCCATAAACAATACATTTTTGAAATCAGCATGAAATGCTTTTTTCTATAGACCAAGAAAATTTTTTTCAAAATTTGGTCATTTTCACGAGCATGTCCCCTTAAAAGAAATCACACAACTTTGCGTTAACGTTAATGTAAATCACGTTTTTGCAGGAACACAGACAATTATTAAAAGTAACTGCAGACATAAAAACTCTCACAGATGCTGATTCAAAGAACGATGACTATTGCTTCAAATAACATAGGGGTATATTATATATGACTCATTCTTATTTTCATCACGCTCACTCATGTACTTGTTTGCAACTGCATGTCTATGGGAGCAGTGAACAATACCAACTCTGGTGCCGCCCTCAACAAACTGCAGTTGCTCACTATCGGTAATAGGTTGCAATTTTTCGTTAGTGGTTTTCAGCAACGCGTCCCACGCCAAATCAGGTGAAGTCAGATAGTAGGTGGGATATAGTTCGTATGTTTTAAGGCAGAGTGTGCGGAAGTTTTGAAACACATCGGCCAGAAGTAAGACGTCGATTTTTAAATACAATTCAGAGTAATCTCCCAAGGTCTTTCATCCAGATAAGCTCCATACTTGGCATGGTCCTTGGTAATCCTTTTCTTTGAGCGATGGCTTATCGTTTATCAAGCTTTTGAAGACCTCAATCGGAGACAACTTTTTCTCCATCAAAACGGATTCGTCACTTACGTGCTCGTAAGGAGAGGAGTCTCTCTTGTTGATTAATTTAAACTGAACGTTAATAGGGAAATGCCCTCTTGTTATGTTTAACTCTTCTGCCTTTAAATATGAGACCAGTTTTTACTGAGAGCGTGTCAGAAAGATGATGGAATCTGTAAAGCAAAATTTTACGTCGTTACGATATTCCACAGCAATAAGTTTAACGAATTCGTTGTACTTTTCCATATTCTCTGCAATCACATAAACAGAACCTGGGTTCATTTTAACTGTTTCTTTCACTCTCTCGCAGATATTCATGATTATGAAATGTTCGTCATAATTTGTTAGATTGAGAACCACAACAGACAGCATAAAATTAGCTTTATAATTTACACTACAGTTATCGTGAGCGGCACCAAGGTATCCGCCTGTAAAGTGGGAGTTATCCCGGTGTTTCACGTTTGTATTCGTGAAGCGCTCTTTGCAGATGTGACAGATTTCTGGTGACTGAAACGCTTACTCCTTTTCGGCACTAATAATCATTTGCTCGTTCTGCTAAACAGTGTTTCAAATGCCTCTAAGCACTATGGGACTTAACATCTGAAGTCATCAGTCCCCTAGATTTAGAACTACTTAAACCTAAATAACCTAAGGATATCACATACATCCGTGCCCGAGGCAGGACTCGAACCTGCGACCGTAGCAGCAGCGCGGTTCCAGTTTGAAGCGCCTAGAACCGCTCGGCCACAGCGGCCGGCGCTCATTCTGCAACAGGTAATTTTTGTTCAGTCAGCAGTCTGAAACAACTGATTACTAAACCATTTTATGCAATCTGCACCTCAATGCAGCTGAAACTCAGAATGTTCATCACTCTAGCTGCTGTGTACATAGAATGAAATACTACACGGTTTACATGCATGAATTTTATTACCAACACCTGGTTGCGGTAATTAATCGATGTCAGCATAAACGACAAATAGTAAATTTAATTGTTGGTTGCAAAACTCGAATTTAATGAACTGATTCTCTGTCTAGAGGGTTGTACTTCTGACTGCTCCAAAAACTGTTAACAGTAAACTAAATGCGCTGCTAACTTCTCTTTAGAATGGAAGTAGCATAAACATCTTCCCTATACCATAATGGATCTAGTGTGAGCAGAGTGCCGTATACGCTATTAAATATATTTGCATTGTTTTATCAAATATTCCCACGTGATTCATTTTCGTAGGAAATTAAATATTCGAAAAGTTTAATGCATACGAATGTTGACGACAACCAGACAAATGGTTCATTTTATGGGTGCAACTCAGCTGTAATGGACCATTTGAAGACATTAGGTGAATGACAGCTTTTTCTGATGAAAAAATTTTGTGATCCATCGTAATTTCATTTTTTTGTAAAATACTAAAAAATGTAATGTGAATATTATAAAAATGTAGATACATGTACAAATGTAATTAACGTTGTACGACAAAATAATCTGTTTTACAATAAATTTTACATGCAGTGTATTCCTTCTCTTTCGCTTATTTTACTTATTCCTGTACGGTGTTATGTATTTCAGCTACACTGCACCTTATCAGGATAGCGGAGACGTGTGGAGGTACCTCTCTCTACACTGAGCTTTATCGGCCTCGCAACAGCAATACACTGCCCTGACAAGTGTATCTTGTGTATGTCCGTGAGTGACTGACGAAAAGCTTGTATGATGAGAGTACTTATTCGTTTTCTGAGCATGACACAAAAGAAGTGGAGGTATTTTTTTAAATGCTGTGGGAAATGGAATCATAGAGTTAAAGAAAGAGAGAGAGAAAGAAATGGGAGGGGGGGGGGGGGGAGAAATGATTACAAAATGTACCGGTAGTTGATATATTAAATAGAGAGATGCGCGCGCGCGCGTGTGTGTGTGTGTGTGTGTGTGTGTGTGTGTGTGTGCGTGCGTGCGTGCGTGCCTATGTGTATTACGCGTCTCTTTAATCTTGGTTCAAAATGGTTCAAATGGCTCTGAGCACTATGGGACTCAACATCTTAGGTCATAAGTCCCCTAGAACTTAGAACTACTTAAACCTAACTAACCTAAGGACATCACACACACCCATGCCCGGGGCAGGATTCGAACCTGCGACCGTAGCAGTCCCGCGGTTCCGGACTGCAGCGCCAGAACCGCTAGACCACCGCGGCCGGCTTTAATCTTGGAGTCATTTCAATATTAACCCAGAGATATGTATCAGCAGGTAATGTTCAAATGTGTGTGAAATCCTAAGGGGCCAAACTGCTTAGGTCACTGGTCCCTAGACTTTAGACTTACACACTACTTAAAGTAACTTATGCTAAGAACAACACACACACCCATGCCCGAGCGATGACTGGAACCTCCGGCGGGAGGAGTCGCACAGTCCGTGACATGATGCCTCAGCGGGTAAATAATGCATAACTTCATCATCGACATCACTTTAATATTACTTGAGAAGTACGTATGAATACATAATAAGTGTAACATGACACCATCTTATGCTGCAAATAATGCATATCTTTGACTTTCAGCGCAATAATGACAGTTTCAAGTCGACGTTACGTAATTTTTATAACATAGCAGGTGCCATTTGCTAATACTACACTTTTATTGGTTGTAAAAAGGTGAGAGGGAGGGGTATAAAGCACACAACTGATCTACCTCGACATAAGGATGAGAAGAGTTTTTAATTTTGCATTGACCGAATTGCGCTATTGCCGTCGTCTTGGATTTTTAACTGCACACTACGGTTCGCTGGAATAAGGAGTACCACAATGTGATTATCTCACTTGCGAACCTATGTTTTCCGGAAAATGTCCCCTTCTGTTGTCGTATACTGCCACCTACTTCAGATTTCACTCTTCATTACCATGCACTCAGTATACTGATGCAAAAAATATTACAATATAATTGATTCACGTTTTAGTATATTTGTTAATCCTTAGCAGTACATGAACAATGTAACAACTGAAACATTAAGAGTTTGGAAATGGCTCTGAGCACTATGGGACTTAACATCTGAGGTCATCAGTCCCCTAGAACTTAGACCTACCTAAACCTAACTAACCTAAGGACATCACACACATCCATGCCCGAGGCAGGACTCGAACCTGCGACCGTAGCAGTCGCGCGGTTCCAGACTGAAGCGCCTAGAACCGCTCGGCCACCGCGGCTGGTAGTTTGGAAATGACCATTGTTGAATATTATGCAATACGCAGTGTTGTTTATGTGGATGTTCCCATTTTGAGAAAGTAATTATGGTATACGTGAAGAAGGAGTTTTAATAATATTTGAGGGTTAGCGTTAGATTTCGTCATGACACAACATCAAAAACGTGTGGGATTCTACATTAAACCACCGCAAGAAGACCACTTGTAAATAGGACTGATTTACAACTCCACTAATTCACAGAATACGCCTGACAAGACAACGCTATCCGTTTAAAACACTGCAGAAGGTCGAATGGGATCGTTTCATGGAAATACGTTTATGCTCTGGGCGACCATTTTAAAGTGTTTAAGTTTCATTATTGGTAATTATCAGACAAAAATGTATTGAGGTTTATTTTGACAGAACTATTATTGAGCTTCATATCAGCTAATGATCCGTGCATTCCATATTTGCCACCGTACAAATTACCCATTACCACTGGAACCCACTAATGTGGGATGACGTCTACACGGTGATGAGACAACTTACTACAGTTTCAAAAATTCTTTCCGACCGATAATGAAGAGATTAACTGGTTAACTGACGTTTCTTTACATACAAGTGAACGTTAGCCGACGGCAAGTAAACTTACGTACAAGATGTCTGCATTCTGAACGGCAATGTTTTCATAGCTTTATTGTTTTTTTTCGGATACGTGACTTAGGTAATCTGTAAAGCACAAGTTTTCTTATGAACGAACATACCCTCACACAGACAAGTGACACGTGTGCAAAACATCGTGTCACCATCTGAAACCGACATATGCGTCAAGCGTCACAGAGACGATATTATTATTAAATCATATGACATTCTTTAGATTGTTAATTTAAAATAAACATCCAGTGGCCGTATGATTGAAAAATTCAAAATAAAAATGGAGTCCATGTATGCGTGCTGTTCATGTGGATGATAAATTCGTTGAGAGGGGTGACATGAGAACACCTGTGATAAAAACGTAAAAAGCAAAATTTACCATAATAATATTGAAGTAAATATTGAATGAAATGTTACTCCCAAGCATATCAGAAATCAACGGAAAAATACCACTACCAATCATTTGGAAATAATTTTTAATGCATTGACCTGGGTTTCAACCCCTATAAGGAAGTCTTCATCAGAATGAAATTTTTAACAACCCTTTGAAATACATAGAAAAATAAGTTTGACAGAAACATTAATAAAGATGAAAACATCGTAACATAAAGATTACTTAGGTGAAGTTACATTGCGAGCAGGCAACAGTCAAAATGTCTCACGATGCTTCTTTCCAGACAGTAAGTGATATGTGTACCAAGTGTGACTGAAATCGATCCAGTGGTTTAGGAAAATACGTGGAACATACATACATACATCCACTTTTACAATACATGCAGATTAATTAAAATATTTTATTGCGTCAGAAACAAGCTGTCTGAATTGAGGCATTTTGACTTCTTTCTTCGTCTATGATAGTTCATTTAAACTCATGGAAGTTATTCTCCAAGAAATCTATTGTACGGCTGCGAATAAAAAGTGGTTTAGATTGGCAGTGCATGTTAGCAGCGTTAGGCGTAATTTCTAAGCTGATCGATTTGAAAAGGAAATTCCTTTATCTTCAATCGAAAGTTTTTGTAGTTCTACATTTTAATATGCGAAAATTTAAGTCAGCGAGCCAAAGAGCTTTTAGTGAAAAGAAATTTGTCACATATTAATCGAATGCTTGCTTTCGATATTTCAATTTCAACAGCAGTATGCTTAAATCACAGACTCCTGACTTATCGCTTCCACTAGTGTTAACATGAAGGCCTGCACGAATCCCAACAACAGAACAGTTAAAAACAATACAGTGGTGGGAAGTCACTTTCAATTTTTGGTTCACATATTCTGTGATTCTCCCACAGATGTGATTGTTCATCGCGCTGTTGCGTTGCATTCTGCCAACCATGTGCATCCACAAAAAATTATTCAAGAAGGGCAAGATCGTAAATTTCCATTTTATATAACGGATTTTCTAGGTTTGAAAGTATATTGTATCCGCACAACTAAATGTTGCAGGAATTTGAGAACACACATCTCAGATGATAAGTACGTATCCAATCAACATTTTTTAAAGCGAGATTACTGTGATACCCAAGTTGTAAGCATTAAAACGATGAACTGATGATTCAAAGTATTACGATCATTTTCATATTATTAATACGAGTATGAATGCCACCATTTTGATTCAATTATCATAAGTTACATTATTCATATGCTTAAAACCAGGATATCCAACAAGTTATTTGTTTGTTCGTATACCAATAACGTTAAGATTTACACTGAAAATTAAAAATTCTGTGCAGAATTTAATAAAAAAAGAACAGCATGACTGAGAAAATCCCTTTGGCTGGTAATAAATGTAACGAACCAAAAAATGCCACGTTAAAATCTTCTCGAAGTAAAGGAAAATAGGAAACAATCTCGATAAACGCTTCTTTGACTGTGATGACATCTATAACATATTTTGCTTACAGAACTTAACATTTGTCCATTCTAAAAAGCTTATTGAGTTATGTTCATGTACTCCATAAAATAATTGAAGCTTAACAAAATGTATTTTCACGGTTACTATTTTTATGTTGTTTGGATAAAGTGTAACTCGGGACCTACATTCGGCTGGATCAACGGAAAAGCATCCTGTAATCGGTCAGTATAACCAAGACGGTGTTGTTTTTCCCAGTTTGATATGTTAATGATGAACCATGTCAACAGGACTGCAAGATTTCTAACTCTGTGAATGCGTGTTGTGCTGCTTTGCACCCTATATAGTTTGAGACGGTCCAGTAACTGAAGATAAATTCTCATCTACTTTGAGTTTTCCCATTTTTCTCTTCCTTCTAAATAGATGCATTGAAGACCATGTATGTATAAATGTAAACACCTACAGTATAGTAGAGTCGTGTTATTCAGTGTCTAGTACAATTGATCTGTCGAATAAACGTGATACAAAAAGCCACCAGGGTCTTCTTTGTCCATTTTAGGTACACTAGAGTTGTAATTAAGTTGTTCAGTAAGGGGTGGGGGCATTCTTTTGGGAATTGGGAAGAAATGACAAGCAGTCATGTTTGTCGTCGGAATCCTAGGGCCGGATATTGGGTCGGTCCCTTTCTGTGCCTCGATGAGGACTGTACGAGAGGCCGACACAAAGATTTGGGACTCAATTTCGTTTCTGGTTTGTGAACATTCCCATCCACCTCGACTGCACGATAGTGCCATGTCGTTGCAGCGCCCAGGGGTAAACATAATATCTCATGAACAGAATGACAACCAAACAAATTCAAGATGTATACTGATTCCTAAAGGCACCATATTGTCAGCTGCGCTCGCCAGTGGTAAATCTCCCGTTTAGAAGAAGCACAGACATCACGGCTAGAAACGTGTGAGAATTTTGTAGCAAATACAACATGGGGACGCCTACGCTTGTACAACTACGCTTTCATCACAGGTGACAGTACTTTGTCACCAATGAGCCTCTCGTTTATGGAAGGTGAAGCCCAGAGCAAAAAAGAAAAATTTTGTGTACTTCCATTATTGGATTATCAGAAGACTACTGTCACGATAGCAGTGCGTACTAAGGATGGGAAGAACCTACCGATTGAAAAGGATACCGGTATTTTACATCAGAATAACCGGTAGTTTTCGGTATTTGTTTCATCTCAGTTATAACATTTTTTTCATATTTTACTGTTAATCGAGTAATAAACCGACGCATCAGTTTGCCATAACTGCGCTGCTAAAATCTTTCATTTTCAAATAAAATTCTTTTTGAAAACGAGTAATGTTTATTCGTAATATTCCCACTGCTTTGAAGTATCGGGTTATTACAGAAAATGCTCAGTGCTATTTTAATAACAATACTCCCAAAGTTTCAACCCCATATCGATCAAGATGTCCTAATCCTTCACCTTCACTAGAATTTTTCAGTCTTTTGTTCGAAGTCTATGTTTATTATTGCAAACAACAGTAATAAAAACTGAAATTCGTTTATTCCAGAAATCGGTCATTTTCAACTTTTTAACAGTCTGGTTAAACTGGAAACAAAAAAAAGAGTATCGTCGAAAACTGGTTGTTTTAGCGATAACTGTCATCTATAGCGCTTATACACACACACACACACACACACACACACACACACACACACACACACACGAGCGCTCGCATCAAGCGGACACACGAACGCACAAAAATATTCTAATATGCGATATTCAGTCGGTAAAATTAAAGCGTGGATAACACTCCATGTTCTCAAGACAGCTATAGTAATAACTGGCACTATAATCTCTGAAACGTGAAAAGTGTTTGATTATCCACTATAGGCCCATTCCAATCACCGTTTCTTGTCGACATGTTTAACGATTGGTACCAGTACTTGCCGATGCATTATCCGGCGGCAAAATGTCACTAAGAATGAGGCCACGCAGTACAGGGGCTTGTTAGGCCCATATGCAGATGTGAAAGTTAGTAAATCCTTTGCGGAGTCTGTTGGTTATAAGCCTATTAAAAAGATGAAAATATATTTTTCGCTAGGTAAAGTACTATTGTACCGTATAACAAGATGCCCAAAGTGGAAACTACTACGCATACGTCTAAACTTGCGTAAGAGAGCTATTTACACCAAAGCACCAAAGAAACTGGTATAGGCATGCGTATGTAAACAGGCAGAATACGGCGCTGCGGTCGCAAACGCCTATACAAGACAACAACTGTCTGGCACAGTTGTCAGATCGGTTACCGCTGCTACGATGGCAGATTATCAAGATTTAAGTGAGTCTGAATGTGGTGCAATAGTGGGTGCACGAGCGATGGGACGCAGCATCTCCAAGGTAGCGATGAAGTGGGGATTTTCCCGTACGGCCATTTCACGAGTGTGCCGTGAATATCAGGAATTCGGTAAAACATCAAATCTCCGACATCGCAGCGGCCGCAAAAAAAAAAAAAACAAAAAAAAAATCCTGCAACAACAGAACGAACGACGACTGAAGAGAATCATTGAACGTAACAGAAGTGCAACTGTTCCGCAAATTGCTGCAGATTTCAGGGCTGGGCCATCAACAAGTGTCAGCGTGCGAACAATTCAACGAAATATCATCGATATGGGCTTTCGGAGCCGAAGGCCAATTCCTATACCCTCGACGACTGCACGACACGAAGCTTTGAAGCTTTACGCTTCGCCTGAGCCCGTCAACAGCGACATTGGACTGCTGATGACTGGTAACTTGTTGTCTGGTTGCACGAGTCTCGTTTCAGATTATATCGAGTGGATGGACGCGTAGGGGTATGTAGACAACCTCTTGAATCCATGGACCCTGAATGTCAGCAGGGGACTCTTCAAGCATTTGGAGGCTCCGTAATGGCGTGGGGCGTGTGCAGTTGGAGTGATATGGGACCCCTGATACGTCTAGATACGACTCTGACACATGCCACGTACGTAAGCATCCTGTCTCATCAACTGTATCCATTCATGTCCGTTGTGCGTTCCGAAGGATTTAGACAATTCCAGCGGGACAATGGACACCCCACACGTCCACAATTGCTACAGAGTGGCTCCAGGAACACTTCCGCTGGCCACCAAACTCCCCAGAAACGAACATTATTGAGCATATCTGGGATGCCTTGCAATGTGCTGTTCGGAAGAGATCTCCACCCTTTCGTGCTCTTTCGGATTTATGAACAGCCCTGTAGGGTTCATGGTGTCAGTTCCCTCCAGCACTACTTCAGACATTCGTCGAGTCCATGCCACGTCGCGTTGCGGCACTTCTGCGTGCTCGCAGGGGCCCTACGCGATGTTAGGCAAGTGCACCAGTCTCTTTGGCTCTTCAGCGTATGAAGTCATGAGTGCATTCTCCTTGTTTCACTGAGGATCTGGATTACATAACAGTATACCGATAGTATTTCAACTTGCAGTACGTGCCCAAATTGTAGGCAACGTGATTCTGAACACCGCGAAAGTATCGATCACGAACCAAGACTCATAGAAACGGATGAATATACATTGGATTTAGCCTGCTCTGCATGGAAGATAGCTCTATTCTCTACGTTTCCTTATGCACAATTTGTTCTAAACTCCGTTAGTTGCTTTTTGGTTCGCCTTAGCTTAGAGTTGTAGCTCGCACTACTGCCATTTACGCTGTGGGAATCCAATCCACCCAGATGTGAACAATGGCTGCTTCCAAACTTCATCTTGCATTTCATTTCTTGTACATGTAAACAAGGGCTACGCTTAGCAAAATAAGTGGCACTACAGTACCTGGTGGTAACACGCCCATAGGTACTTCTGGCCAATACAGTTCAGGAAGCAAAATGCTCAGAAGGTATATTCCCAAAATTGTGGAAGGTAGACGGAAAGTAGGTCGCAGTAATTCACATGCTATACCGTTTACGCGTTTATTAGCGATCCAATTCTGTCTAGCTCTAACTTTTTCGCTGCAGTGAGCCTCCCCTGTTAGTTGCAACTGGCTACTACTATCACTTTATCGAAGGCAGAATAGAATCCATGTTTCTCAACCTGTTGGGAGTAAAGCCCACGCCTAATAACCTCTTTCTGGCAATCCTTTTCTGTTTTATGACCCAGCAGAAACTTCACTGCACAAACATTCTGAGCCTCTCTCACTAGCCTGGCTGGACAAACTGTAACTACTACTTTTGAAATCCCGCTTCTTCCTTTTCGCATTCCCGCTCTTTTCCTCTGCAGTTAGTTACAACCGTAGCACCCTTACGTTGCAAACTGTCTCGGCATCTCCCACTAGACAGGATATGTTTAGTCTACGTAACGTTGATACCATGTCAGCTTCCCTGCTACTGGAAAAGAAGCTGAGATGTAGCCTTTGCTCCATCGATTCCTGCTTCCACCGTTGCTTCTAGGTTAAAACAGAAAGGTATGATTTTGTGGCTAGGTTCCGAGACCAAGTTTTATTCGGGAGGTAATTCTTTTTATGCTTTCCATAGCCCCTTCAGGTACTGATCTGTTGACAAGTTTATTTCCAGGGGAAGTTTACCTACTACCTTGTGTCTTTTTTGGTTGCCACTAGCACACAATGTATGCTTCGAGCTACACATTCGGAAAAGTAAAGTGTCAGTAGCTCCTCAACAGTTGCGGTTGCATTGCCACACCACAGTCAATACGTCAATGAACAACAATATAACAATACAACAGGTGGTTCTTCATCTAGCTTCTCCGTCTTCGCACCGAACAACAGAGTCAGTGTGCGTTGTTTGCGGTATTATTCAAGGACGAACGCCCGTTATAAAGGCAGAACGTTTAAATGTTTTTACGTAACTGATCCTAGTCTGAGGAATACGGCTGGTTCCTCACTACACTAAGGAGCAAGTCCGATAAATTAATCGCAAATGTGGAAGAAAGTATTAAGTGTGGTTTATATTTACAAGCAGGTGACTGAGTTTAAGAAAGTAACTTGAGCTGCTAGGGTACTTCAGTATCGTCAACCAACTCGATGTGACATTTCGAGTCGAAGTTAACAGAGCAGCAATTCAGCAATCCTAATTCGGTGCGTGGAGCCGGCGGCGGGCGGTCCGCGTTTCATTTCACGGCGATGCGCACAGGTTACCTCAAGCCGGCCGCACTATTCTCTCGGGGCTGGCAGCGGACACGAAAGCGCCATTGTTTGACAAGGAGCGCAGCACGCCATGAAAGCTTCCAAATCCTGACCACCGCTTTCTGTGGCCAGCGCTACACTGCCCCGCGGAACCCTTTTTGCTGTGGACGATTCACGTAGGTGCTTTAGCGGCACACCAGGGAGCCGTTCTCACAGCCGCTGCGCAACTGCGCCATTACTTTGCCGCTGACTGCTTCCACGTACTTAGATCGTGTTGCAGGACAATACCAGACAGTATTGCAATGTCTCAGTTAACTGCCGTGCCTCTCCCGTAGGACACCAGAGGAAATCGATGGAAGATTTAATTCACAGATAAATGTTATTTGCTTGTTATTTATGGGTGTTCTCATCTTGGTTAACTGTCTACTCGTAGTAGACACAGAAATCTCACGCAACACCATTGTCGCAGCAACTGAAGAAAACGGCTATGTCAAGTATCGCATCGAAATTTTGCGCGGGAACGCAATCGTCAACTCATCTAGAAAGCGGATAACGCACTATCAAAAATTTCCCTAAACTTACTGGAAAATGTACTTGTCTTACACAGCTTGTATAGCAGCCCTCATTCAGGTGAAAAGTGCTGGAACAACTCGTCCACTGCCCCAGATTATTTAAAATTCTTTAAGAAATTACCAGAGAGCAGGTAACAGATAAAACGTGGTAGCTACTAGAATCCCATGAAGACATTACTTTTCACATTCAGTTTAAAATTTATCTACGCTTAAAACATTGTTGATACTGCACGACAGCTGTCCTAGAACAATGCAGAAAACTTAATATTTTTAATTCTAAGATGAATCATAATTGTTTAAAATGTGAAAAGAGTGCTTTTTGTAGATAGGATAGTATTCCTTAGGTCTCTGTAAATTAAATGTGTTGCTGTACCAGACTTATTTATTTACTTATGTATATGCATACTTTACACCCACATTGAGGTACTAAAATCTAACATTGTACAACAGAGTATATAATGAATAAGTTTAGATCTTAGCAGTGAACAATTTTTTCCTATCCCAAAATTTGTTCATTCGGATATCTTCTGCAGATATGACATTCTTCTTCCATTCTGGTATTTTGAATGTCAGTCGAATGTATTTGTTCTTCAGAAGCAGCTTCTCTTCTCTAAGTTCAATTTGATGTTTGATAATATTCAATTCATTCAGATCCATTTACACTTCTTTAAACAAGTTTTTCGTTCTACTGTTACAGAAGCTGTCAGAAAGTGGTTTTTGGAGTTTAGTATTCGGTAAGCGACAAAATGTGGCCAAGAACTGCAACCCTTCTTTCTCGTATCATTCCAACAGCGGATTCACGTTCTTGGAAAACAACAGAATTAAACAAAAGTCTCCACTGACCACTAACTTGGTGTTTTTTATTGACAATCGTTCGGAGTACGCTTCTAACAACTTTCTGCAGTTTATCAGTTGTTGCTTAGGTGTTCAGTTTAAATGGTACGCTGAAGAAACTAGAACACCTGCCTAATATCGTGTAGGGGTACCTGAGTGCACGCAGACGTGCCACAGCACGACGTGGCATGGACTCGAATAACGTCTGAAGTAGTGCTGGAGGGAATTGACTCCATGAATCCTGCAGGGCTGTCCATAGCTCCGTAAGAGTACGAGGGGGTGAAAATCTCTTCTGAACAGCACGCTGCAAGGCATCCCACATATGATCTATAATGTTCATGTCTGGGAAGTTTGGTGGCCAGCGGAAGTGCTTAAACTCAGATGAATGTTCCTGGAGCCACTCTGTAGCAATTCCGGACGTGTGGGGTGTCGCATTGTGCTGCTAGAATTGCCCAATGCACAATGGACATGAATGGATGCAGGGGATCAGTCAGGATGCTTACGTACGTGTCACCTTTCAGAGTCATCTCTAGACGTATCAGGGATTCCATATCACTGTCCGCAGCTCGTGGTCGTGCGGTAGCGTTCTCGCTTCCCACGCCCGGGTTCCCGGGGTCGATTCCCGGCGGGGTCAGGGATTTTCTCTGCCTCGTGATGACTGGGTGTTGTGTGATGTCCTCAGGTTAGGTAGGTTTAAATAGATCTAAGTTCTAGGGGACTGATGACCATAGATGTTGTCCCATAGTGTTCAGAGCCATTTGAACCATCCATATCACTCCAACTTCACACGCTCAACACCATTGCCAGCCGCTGTGGTGGAGCGGCTCTAGGCGCTTCATTCCGGAACCGCGCTGCTGCTATGGTCGCAGGTTCGACTCCGGCCTCTGGCATGGATATATGTGATGTCCTTAGGTTAGTTAGGTTTAAGTAGTTCTAAGTCTAGCGAACTGATGACGTCTGATGTTAAGTCCCATAGTGCTTAGAGCCAATTTTGAACCGACACCATTACAGAGCCTCCACCTCCCTTGAACAGTCCCCTGCTGACATGCAGGGTCCATGAATTCATGAGGTTGTCTCCGTACCCGTTAATGTCCATCCGCTCGATATAATTTGAAAAGAGACTCGTCCGACCAGACAACATGTTTTCAATCATCAACAGTCCGATGTCGGTGTTGACGGGCCCAGGCGAGACGCACTTTTTTGATAGACCAGGCTTGAAATACGCTGCAATTTACGAAAGGGTTGCTGTTCTGTGACGATTCTCTTCAACCGTCGTTGGTCCCGTTCTCGCAGGATCTTTTCCCGGCCGCAGCGATGTCGGAGATTTGACGTTTTACCGGATTCCTGATATTCACGGTACCCTCGTGAAATGGTCGTACGGAAAAATCCTCACTTCATCGCTACCCCGGAGATGCTGTGTCTCATCGCTCGTGCGCCGACTATAACACCATGTTCAAAATCACTTAAATCTTGGTAGCCTGCCATTGTAGCAGCAGTAACCAATATAACAACGGAGACAGACACTTGTTGTCTTATATAGGTGTTGCCGACCGCGTCTGTTTACATATCTTTGTATTTGAATACGCACGCTCATGCCAGTTTCTTTGGCACTTCAGTGTATTTCACTTGCATATGTTGCCTCCGAGTTTGACGACGGAAAATAATCACGAAGTTTAGCATTTATTGAAAGAGATCGTTTTCAGTAAGTTGGCCATGTAGTTCTCTGTGCTCCGTGAAAATGTCATTTTCTACTATCTCCTGATAACATGCAATATTGCAAATATCGACATAGTATGATAGTGAATGAAATTATCAAGACATTGAAATGGAAACAGGTGACAAGTGCTCTGGTATACCCAGGGTGCCATGAATAGGACTTGAATTACGCAATTACTGCATGTATGAGAGCAATTTTAGAGCATTTTTACATGAATTTAATTATGCTGTTTGAAACACGCTGCAGCAAGGTATTTATTCAGCATATCGTGAAGTAATGTAGGTTAAAATATTATGTTTCTCAAAGTCTATGAGATGCCAATTTTGAGCCTGTAGAGACGGGACATAAAAGTTCTAGTTTTTCGATTTCTGTTGATTTTTTGACCTATGCCTACAAATGGCGTCACGAACCATTACTGATTGGTAGTCATTTATGGCCTTGACACGCAGGCAGCTGTTCGCTAGAATGGCTTGGAGCAACGTCAGTGATGAGCATCTATTCCATTTCCGTCATCTCTTAGGATGCAGATGAATTTTCAAAAGATTGCCAGTGCTTCCACAATGTTGATATGGACTGGCCTAAATTCCACATGTACTGTTTTCTAAACGATGTTGCGTAAATGATAATAATAGAAGGGATTGGAAGAGTTCCGTTCCAAGTGAAGAAAGTGAGTATAGAAAACTGATTACGTTTTCTTTAATGGGCTGTGCGATGGATGGGGCAGGGATAAACATGACTGTGTTTTGAGCTGCGTGTGCGGGATTTTCGGCAGTAGATTTGTGCAGGGGGATACAACTAATTCCCAGCGGATGGAGTTGGCGAGGTTTTTATAAAATACCAGTGAACACTAATCGAGGCAATTGCCACTTGTGCACGTCAAATTGTTGGTAGGGTTGTGGAGACGCTTGAGCGATACTTAGGCAGTGCTAAATTAGCGAACATGGGAGTGCAATGTGATATGGAATTAATACGAGGCAACAACAACAATTGCGGTAAACAATAAGAATATTAGACGAATCAGTCTGCAACATCTTAAAAAACGGAACTGTCGCAATATACATATATTGTAACTTGTTGCATTGCAGCGGTAGACGAATAATTTCAATGATTATGCTAGCTGCGGTAATTATAGCAATGCCGCAATTTGCAAGTATTAAAAACCAAAACTTAGGTGAAAGAGTTTCAAATTAGCGAAAATACGTCCCAAATGCCATGGCTGACAGTGGATCACTCGAGATGGGACGTAATCAGAGCCGGCCCTGGTGGCCGAGCGGTTCTAGGCGCTGCAGTCTGGAACCGCGCGAGCGCTACGTCGCAGGTTCGAATCCTGCCTCGGGCATGGATGTGTGTGATGTCCTTAGGTTAGTTAGGTTTAAGTAGTTCTAAGTTCTAGGGGACTGATGACCTCAGAAGTTAAGTCCCATAGTGCTCAGAGCCATCTGAACCATTTGAACGCAATCAGAGAATTGTCAACACTTGTTATGAATTAAAATTTCGAAAATTAGTGTAAACTACGAGAAATAATCACCTCAAGGGTGCGAATTCGTAAAATAGAACTAATATGGTATGCAACTTTGAAGTGGTGCACTTGAGGTATATTTAACAAGTAGACGAATTGTGGAAATTGTGAAAAATGATATTTACGGCATCTGACTCTGATATGCATGGGAAGGTAATAAGCGTGCAGGTGACAAATGAAGCTTGCTGGAGTGTCGGAATTTGCTTCCAAGACCTATTACAATTCTGCAGTGCACTGGTATGGCGCAAAAAAAAAAAAAAAAAAAACTGTGGTACATACTGGAGGAGAAGAGATATGCGCACTGCGGCAGCAATGTAGTTTCAGATCTGTGTAGTTGGCTTATTTAGAATTTACTGTCTTCTCTTAAGTAGCAGAAGTGGGCTAGAGCCGCCATCTAGAAATTTTCCCATCATTGTAACCATGGGACTGCTTGATTATTCGAATTTCTCTTCATAAAAATGTAAATGTCGTGTGACTACGGTCTCCCGTCGGGTAAACCGTTCGCCGGGTGCAAGTCTTTCGATTTGACACCACATCGGCGACTTGCGCGTCGATGGGGATGCAACGATGATGATTAGGACAACACAACACCCAGTCCCCGAGCGAAGAAAATCTCCGACCCAGCCGGGACTCGAACCCGGTCCCTTCGGACTGACATTGTATCGCGCTGACTACTGAGTTACCGAGGACGGACATTTCTCTTCACTATATTGTGACAAAATGGACATGTTTTAAGATTTTTCTCTCTGATGTTGAACTGTCAGCCCTTCCTTACTTTGCACAAGTGAGGTTTTGTGCTATATTTTATATTATCCGCATTAAGTCAGGCAATACTGCATGGAGGTGGCGAAGAGTGGAGGTAAGGCCGCGGATTGTAAAGTGCATGATGGAGGGTACTTCCCGTTCGCATATGGAACGTGGAAAGAAAAATTCCTTAAATGTCTCTAAACGCGCTGTTAATAGTCTAATCTTGTCTTCCCCAAACGGGAGTAGTATCGAGAGAGTTGTAATAAACTTATAAATTCCCTTTAGCGGAAAAGTTTACGTCTATGTTCAGCTGTCGGCCAATTCATGTTTTTCAGTATCTCCGTGACGCTCTTCCATGGATGAAGCAAACCTGTCACAATTCGTTTTGTCCTTATTTGCTTACATCCAAAACCCCCCGTTACTTCTGCTTATTATTGGTCTCACACACACAAGCAGTACTCTACACTGCGAAACAGAATTAAAGGATCACTTTTTTCGAAACCCCGTAACTGCCTCCCTTGCGACACATAACTTTGAAATTCGGTTCAAAGAA